>NC_060211.1:24962045-25263181 GCF_021130785.1 Homalodisca vitripennis
AATGGACATAAAGATAAATATGATATAAAAAGTTTTGTGCTACAGCTCTGTAACATTTTTTTATGAATTCAAATGTTTCTTATTTCATGTATTGTTTTCATGTCTATAAATAGTTATGAGACATTTACTGATATCAATAAAGGAAAATTAGTATGTACCATCTGTTCTCTAGTTTTCCAACCGAATATTCAAATTACTTGGCTAAATATGCCACTATAATAATTTCGGTGGAATAAAATTAGAAGCATTCTTTCAGAGATTGCGAAAATACAGTAAGAAATTGTAAGATAAATCAAAATTATACTTTACCATCATAATATTTAGACTGTAATACCATTATGTTCGATTGCAGGGGAAAACTTTTTAATAAAATATTTCGAATTCGTTTATTAGCCGCACATATAAATTAATAAATTATTGGTTTAGATTGGGTGATGATGAGCTAGATGTATAATTAGCAATTTAATTTCAAGAAATATTTTTTTACCATTTTGAGTTGTTTTTGGATATAAGAAAATGATTTATGTAATAGCTGCATAAAAAGGTCTAACTAAACAGTTTAAATAAAATTGAACGTAAAGGTTTCGACAATTTAAATGATAATAGCTCCTAGCTACTAGCAAAGGAAGATTCACTGGGAGCTTGATTGAAAGAAAACACCCTCACGAAGGGAGATAAAAGATCGTTCAATTCAATTACTGACACTAGGTGGCGGTATTGATTAAAGGGAATGTCTGAATGAACATCACAAGATTACGCGACGAGTTGCAACGCGGCGGGACTTTGTCCGACAACGTGCGTCTATCAATGTATTTTAAGAATTCAAATTCTTTAAAAATTAAAACTAAATAACATTTTTAGTGCTGTATCCTTTAAAAGTCCATTTGTATAGCTTTTTTTAAATTTATGTTGCAAATTGAAATGGATTTTTCCAAAAGAATGTGTGAGCTGTCTGAAAAATATATGAATAATAAAGGTTAATCTTCAAAAATATATAATAGTACTGGTTATAAAAAATATTTAATTATTATGAATAATACAATGCAATACTTTATAAAGAATATTATTGTGCTGAAAAACTTGTCTAGTGATGCCATGTGGACATCAGCACTATAGTATTTACTCAGAGTGTGGTACTATTACTTCATAATCTGAGCTCACAAGAGTTACATTAGCTGGTATATTAATAGTGGAACCGTAACAGTCTAGTGATGCTATGTGGACATCAGTACTATAGTATTTACTCAGAGTGTGGTACTCTTACTTCATTATCTGAGCTCACAAGAGTTACATTAGTTGGTATATTAATAGTGGAACCGTAACAGTCTAGTGATGCTATGTGGACATCAGTACTATAGTATTTACTCAGAGTGTGGTACTATTACTTCATTATCTGAGCTCACAAGAGTTACATTAGTTGGTATATTAATAGTGGAACCGTAACAGTCTAGTGATGCTATGTGGACATCAGTACTATAGTATTTACTCAGAGTGTGGTACTCTTACTTCATTATCTAGGGTCACAAGAGTTACATTAGCTGGTATACTAATAGTGGAACCATAACAGTCTAGTGATGCCATGTGGACATCAGTACTATAGTATTTACTCAGAGTGTGGTACTATTACTTCATAATCTGAGCTCACAAGAGTTACATTAGCTGGTATATTAATAGTGGAACCATAACAGTCTAGTGATGCTATGTGGACATCAGTACTATAGTATTTACTCAGAGTGTGGTACTATTACTTCATTATCTGAGCTCACAAGAGTTACATTAGTTGGTATATTAATAGTGGAACCGTAACAGTCTAGTGATGCTATGTGGACATCAGTACTATAGTATTTACTCAGAGTGTGGTACTATTACTTCATAATCTGAGCTCACAAGAGTTACATTAGTTGTTATATTAATAGTGGAACCGTAACAGTCTAGTGATGCCATATGGACATCAGTACTATAGTATTTACTCAGAGTGTGGTACTCTTACTTCATTATCTGGGGTCACAAGAGTTACACTAGCTGGTATATTAATAGTGGAACCGTAACAGTCTATTGATGCCATGTGGACATCAGTACTATAGTATTTACTCAGAGTGTGGTACTCTTACTTCATTATCTAGGGTCACAAGAGTTACATTAGCTGGTATACTAATAGTGGAACCATAACAGTCTAGTGATGCCATTTGGACATCTGTACTATAGTATTTACTCAGAGTGTGGTACTCTTACTCCATTATCTGGGCTCATGAGAGTTACATTAGTTGTTATATTAATAGTGGAACCGTAACAGTCTAGTGATGCCATGTGGACATCAGTACTATAGTATTTACTCAGAGTGTGGTACTCTTACTTCATTATCTAGGGTCACAAGATTTACATTAGCTGGTATACTAATAGTGGAACCATAACAGTCTAGTGATGCCATTTGGACATCTGTACTATAGTATTTACTCAGAGTGTGGTACTCTTACTTCATTATCTGGGGTCACAAGAGTTACATTAGCTGGTATATTAATAGTGGAACCATAACAGTCTAGTGATGCTATGTGGACATCAGTACTATAGTATTTACTCAGAGTGTGGTACTATTACTTCATAATCTGAGCTCACAAGAGTTACATTAGCTGGTATATTAATATTGGAACCATAACAGTCTAGTGATGCCATGTGGACATCAGTACTATAGTATTTACTCAGAGTGTGGTACTATTACTTCATAATCTGAGCTCACAAGAGTTACATTAGCTGGTATATTAATAGTGGAACCATAACAGTCTAGTGATGCCATGTGGACATCAGTACTATAGTATTTACTCAGAGTGTGGTACTATTACTTCATAATCTGAGCTCACAAGAGTTACATTAGCTGGTATATTAATAGTGGAACCATAACAGTCTAGTGATGCCATGTGGACATCAGTACTATAGTATTTACTCAGAGTGTGATACTATTACTTCATTATCTGAGCTCACAAGAGTTACATTAGCTGGTATATTAATAGTGGAACCATAACAGTCTAGTGATGCCATGTGGACATCAGTACTATAGTATTTACTCAGAGTGTGGTACTATTACTTCATAATCTGAGCTCACAAGAGTTACATTAGCTGGTATATTAATAGTGGAAACCATAACAGTCTAGTGATGCCATGTGGACATCAGTACTATAGTATTTACACAGAGTGTGGTACTATTACTTCATAATCTGAGCTCACAAGAGTTTACATTAGCTGGTATATTAATAGTGGAACCATAACAGTCTAGTGATGCCATGTGGACATCAGTACTATAGTATTTACTCAGAGTGTGGTACTATTACTTCATAATCTGAGCTCACAAGAGTTACATTAGCTGGTATATTAATAGTGGAACCATAACAGTCTAGTGATGCCATGTGGACATCAATACTATAGTATTTACTCAGAGTGTGGTACTATTACTTCATAATCTGAGCTCACAAGAGTTACATTAGCTGGTATATTAATAGTGGAACCATAACAGTCTAGTGATGCCATGTGGACATCAGTACTATAGTATTTACTCAGAGTGTGGTACTATTACTTCATAATCTGAGCTCACAAGAGTTACATTAGCTGGTATATTAATAGTGGAACCATAACAGTCTAGTGATGCCATGTGGACATCAGTACTATAGTATTTACTCAGAGTGTGGTACTATTACTTCATAATCTGAGCTCACAAGAGTTACATTAGCTGGTATATTAATAGTGGAACCATAACAGTCTAGTGATGCCATGTGGACATCAGTACTATAGTATTTACTCAGAGTGTGGTACTATTACTTCATAATCTGAGCTCACAAGAGTTACATTAGCTGGTATATTAATAGTGGAACCATAACAGTCTAGTGATGCCATGTGGACATCAGTACTATAGTATTTCCCCCCCCCCCCCCCACCCCCCCCCCCCCCCACCCCCCCCCCCCCCCACCCCCCCCCCCCCCCACCCCCCCCCCCCCCCACCCCCCCCCCCCCCCACCCACCAATTGCCTATATTTGGGTTACTGATTGCATACAGTGTTTTTGGAAATATCACACCAATGAAGAAATTCAGGAAATACCTCTGGATATATTAACCTTTTGAGATCCAGTTTGCAGCATTGTATTTTACTAAAAAAGATCTTTAATTTAATGTATATCTCAATGTATATTCTAATTTAAGATTTCCTTCTGACTCCTTTTGGGCCATCCCCTGATGAGATAAAAACTTGATAATCATATAAAAAAATTTAGATTTTATAGGTAATATTGATATACTAAGTCTCATTGCTTTAGAAGAAATGGTTCAAAAATTATTAAACCGTTACAAGACTTTTCAAGCACACTGTCTATGGGAATACTTGAGTAAGACCAGACATGCGAATGTTTGTTATGATATTGAGAAAAAATACACTCTTGTTCAGAGTAATAGAGCCTTTGAAGTGTCAATATCATTGAAAATCAAATAAATTAGAAACTGTCATATTATATGACACACAGAACATCAGCGTTTACAAATTGTGTCAGTAGTACAAACTGATCAACTATTAACTAAAGTCAAGGCCATTGATAACAATGTCAATCTTCTTACTGATCTCAGACAGAAACAGTTTGTGTTCATTAACATATAATTTTATAGAATAATTCAGTTTAGTATCCTATTTACAGGATGCTTGTGCACGAATAGGCCAACAATGATTTATTTTAATAGGATATTAAAATCCATTAACAATGTTTTAATTCAACCAAAAGAGGCACAAATTTCAAGATGGCTTTACACCGACCTACAAATTCCTGGATCTTATTACTCCATAGAAGAGTTATACAAAGGACGTTTAAAATTCTTTGTACATTTTGATTATAACTGTATACTTAATTGAATTCTATCTCTGTAACACTGTTTATAAAATTAAACTTCGTAAATAAAGACATTCTCATTCTCATTCATTTGAAGTAACCGATCTAAATTAAGAAAAAGAAATTTCTCACAGTAATGTCTCTGAATTCCATGTTTATAAAACCATTTCACTCATGCCTTTTATTCTGTTGTTAGGAATCTGTATGCAGATTAAAAAATTGATTATGTAATTAGTAAACATTATTTTGAGCTTATTAGATAAGGTTTTCCATCAAAGTATTAATATCACCCCTAAAAGTTTAAACAGCTGATTTCAAGCACTTGCTTCATAAAACACTATTTATCTAAGCTCTAAAAAACCCGGCTCTGTAAAAAACAGCAAAAGTATTCAGCAAAACAACATAGTTTAAGGTAAAAAAAAGAAAACCGTTAAGGGATTAAGAATCGGATGTAGTGAAACAACACTTTACCCTGTAAGAACAATGTTAAACCTAAAAACAATTTTAAGCCCTTATTATTAATTATGGAATCCTGAGAGATGAGATATGATTATTACACAAACACTGTTCAATTTTCTTCGTGTATACTTTTTGAATATTTAATCAATCAAACACATACGATATTTTTTCTGAATAGCCAATAAAACTTAGTATGTGTTCTTTATTCATTTTTGATAACATGCATCAATTTATTGATGTTTAGCATTAAACTTTATGTTTAGTTGATTAGCAGATTATTCCTACAACAATTAATTGTTGATATATTTAATTTGTTGAGTGTTACGGGAACTTATCACTTGAGGAGCTGGAAAAATTTCATTTTTTGTCTCTTTGTGTGTCCGCACAATATATCGAGAACGGACAAATTTATATATTTGAAATTGTAAACGAAGTTTCATTTCTATATAGGCAACACCAAGCTCGACGATAGCGCAAATCACTCTATGGGATTTGTGAAAATATTAACATTGGTAGTCTTATGGGTAACCATGGTGACCACGTGAAAATCACATAATAAATAAATTTATAGACAAACTGAGTACTATAATACAACATTTCAACGTGTACCATAATAACAATACGATAAACAAAAAAATGAATATAACAATATAATTTAAAATTTGCATGCAACCTCAGTGAAGCGTTACGTAACAAGTTGTGTGTATTCTTTTTTTGAAAGTAACTAGGAGGTTTGAGAGGTTATGATTGGTCAATGGAATTTGAAACACAATCACCAAATGCCAATAATCACAATAACAAATATCTTTATAAGTAAATACAAAACATACTATTAATATTTTGAATTTTTCTAACTCAACATGGTACAATGATACCTGCATGATTTTGGAAAAGTTTTAAATCAAAAACAACCTAATAAATAAGTTTTAAAATGGTATCCTTTTTGTTTGTCACATAACAGTGTATACTATTTTCTAAATTCTTCATGTTTGTATTGATATAATGTTTAATATGATTTTTCAACATTTAAGCCGCCATACAATCAAACTGTCTTACACCAAAGAGGATATTTGAAAAGTATTTTAAATGATTTCCAAGATCTCAGAGAAATTTAATTTATTCAGCATCAATTAAAAATTACAGATAAACTAAAACAGCTACACATGTGTAGAGAGAGAAAGAGGGAATAAAGGAGAAAACATAACAAATTCTGCAAATAATAATTATTCAGTGAGGCCAGACTGAGTTTTATTTTGCAGTTCAGATAGTATAGCCAAAATTAAAGTACTAAATAAAGTTTAAACACAATTAATTTATCTATGCTTTTGTGTCTATAAATATATATAATTCATTTTTCTTGAATTGTTCCCATTATGTTTTGCATTTTGCATGGTGTTTTGTGACTTCATCACCATTGTTGAGCAATTAATACCATTGTAGGCATGAAATCTGGTATCTATTGTATTGCATTGTATCTATTATATTTTTCAACTTACCTTTTGTTGCATTGAATCCAAGCTTTTTGAATTTATCAAGAAACTGATCTCTCGTTTTGGTGCTGTTATTGGTTACGTAAAATATCTTTTTACCCGACGTTTTAAATTTATTAATCACTTCTGGAGAACCTTTTATCACTTCACTCTCCAGCCACAACACACCTAAAGCAATAAAAAAATTAAATGCTGGAGGAACTCATCCTTATTTGAAACTTTGAACTTATAATTTTAAACAGAACTGCTGTTCCTTACAGATGCTTAAATTTAAAGTACTGTTATTCATATTCTACCTGGAGGAACTCATCCTTATTTGATACTTTGAACTTATAATTTTAAACAGAGCTGTTGTTCCTTACAGATGCTTAAATTTAAAGTACTGTTATTCATATTCTACCTGGAGGAACTCATCCTTATTTGATACTTTGAACTTATAATTTTAAACAGAGCTGTTGTTCCTTACAGATGCTTAAATTTAAAGTACTGTTATTCATATTCTACCACTGAATGTATTCCTGGAGCAGTGTTTCTCCAAAATTTTTAATGCTTGATTTATTACTGGAGTAGCAAACTTTGTTATGTAGGTTGGTTTCGGCTGAATATTAAATAAAATTGGATAACTTTTGATCAATGGATTAACTTTATTCAGATAATTTATGATAAATTAGACAATATAAAACTTTAAAAACCATGCTACATTTATTAGTTAATAAACTGTATTTAATGCACAATTGTTTGTGCAAACTGATAAAGCACTGAAACATACGTGTTACTTGTATAAATCATCGAAACAGAATTGACATTCTTTGTTTGAAGGTTATTTTTGACGATGGAAGGATTGTGAAGGAAACAGGATTTTTCCGGACATTTGCCATCGTTCAGTGAAACAAGAAATCAGTAACACTACGTTTCAAGATCTACACTCTGATCTCTTCTTCAGGTAAAGACCTAATTACATAATTACAAACTAGGTTAAAATAAACAAATCATACTAAAGCGTTGTGGCACGCATAAGTCAGGAATCACAACCACCGTGTTGTTTGTCCACTTCACTAACTCTAAAAACATGTATTTAATAAAAAAACTATACACAACACTAATCATTAAAACTGAACTACAGAATACAGGTCACAATACATCTGCATTCGTCTACTCACCACCTACGACTCAATATGGTTTTAAGAAGTTCATCTAGCATGAACCAATAATAACGAAAGGGCCCATTCCTGTCCCCCTTCCTTTTTATTTCCACCATCTTGGTTTCGTCTGCCGTGACGATTGCCATTGGCTAGTGCCCTCTATCAGTCGTAGGAGGTTAGTAGACGAATGCAGACGTATTGTGACCTGTATTCTGTAGTTCAGTTTTAATGATTAGTGTTGTGTATAATTATTTATTAAGTGCATGTTTTTAGAGTTAGTGAAGTTGACAAACAACATGGTGGTTGTGATTCCTGACTTAGGCGTGCCACAACGCTTTGGTATGATTTGTTTATTTTAACCTAGTTTGTAATAATTATGTATTAGGTTAGTTCTTTACCTGAAGAAGAGATCAGATTGCAGATCTCAAAACGTAGTGTTACTGATTTCATGTTTCACTGAACGATGGTAAATGTCCGGAAAAATCCTGTTTCCTTCAGAATTGACATATTTTAATAATAATTTTATTTTGACACAATACAATGATTGGCTACAATTTGACTCTACCTTGCACCAAAATGTGAAAACATATGTTGATAGTTAGTAGGCAAATCAATGTCCAGCAAACTGATTCAGATTTGCTCCTAATATTGGTATATTTATTACATATCCCATCTAGGTTTTTAGTAAAAAGTATTAAAAACCAAACTGTGGAGATTTAAGCAAAGCGTTAGACACATCATGCTTCTAAACACAATTTCTATAGCAATAAATACCATGAATTGAGTATGGATACGACCACTAGTGATACACTTATCAATTATCTGTCAAAGTCTGAAACCGTGAACTCAATGGCACATGTGGACATTGCATGACGAATAGCTGTTTCACACTTGTGGTAGAGTACCACCTTATGACATGATCAATTTTTATATTGAACAGTTTTTATCCAATTAACATGTTCCATTATCACATTCATTTCTTCATGTACAAAAAATGAAAAGACAATCTGTTTACCTCTTATTCCTGAATCACTGCTAAAACTTGTATAGCTGAAGTTGTAATACCAGCTACGATTCTCTGCCAAAAACATCAATGTATAACAGGATTCTTGTGAGGCTACAGAAAGTTATCCTGCTTATTTAATTTACATAGATTTAAAAATTACTGCAGAGGATTAATGCAAAACAAATTGAAACATTCTATAGTACTAATATGACACTGGAAACTTTCCACTTTTGATGCATTTAATGAACAAAATAACCAAACAGACAAATACTGGAATGAAATTGTCAGAATGAAATGCGATGCAAGTGTTGATTACATGTGAATAATTATATTTTCATCAACTCTGATGTGATATTCTGGATTCCATTCACATTAAAGACTAACAACTGCTATTGTAAGAATTAGAAACCTCCAAACTATTGGTCATACTTGCAGGAGTGATAGATTATTGCTTCAATATTTGTAGAATGGCTTTCACATCATTATCTACTGATAGGAATAAATAACCTTTTATTTATCTCTAATAATTAATTGCATAAAGTTTATTTTGATTAGTTACCTTATCTTTTCACAGGTTAAAACAAATCTTAACGTTCTTTTGCGTTAACCCTGTAAGATACATACAAAATTGAACACTCTGTCCTACTGTGACACAAAATAATAATAATTATTTTATATATGTAAAATCCCATTTTGGGGAAAGGGCAAAGTTGTAACAGTGACTAAAAAGTTCATTCTATTTCCTAGAAAGGTGTCCCGAATTCCATCCCTCCATCTTTATTCATCAAAAGCTAAACAGTGTGTACATACTTTTAACTTAAAACTTACCATCACAGTCCGACAATACAGTATCAAATGAGTTTAAAAATGTCTCATATTCATTTGACGATAAACTTGATAGAGCTTTTAACGCCATCTCTCGCTTTGTGAGATAATTTATCTGAAACAGAATATAATCAATTAAAAAATATGATAAATGTTATTGGAAGTATACAATTAGAAAGAAACCTTCAGATTTAACATAAACACAACTTCTGAGTATTTGGAGTCGCACGAAATCACATACTGTACTTTTATCCTAGTTTTTTTATTATAACAAACAGGCCCTACACCATTTAAGAGAAATAATAATACCCTTTAACAAGATTGTACTTTTATATATAATTTCAGTATTACATCAAATTTAAACTTCATACATTTTCAAGTTTAAAAATTAAATAAATACCGATTTATAAATGTTTGTTATTCCTACTCAACCCTAAGATTCTTATGGCAATAGTCGTGTCTGAACCAGCATTGTGTGTAATGGACGTATACACATGTCTACTCATTATACTTAGAAGCAATAGATATATGTAATTTAAACTCATATTTAATTATTTTATTAGAACTTTCTTCTGACATAAACTTGTTGATAAGAACATTATTGAGATCTATAGCAGAACTTCAAATCCTGTCCTTATCATACTAAAGTATTGCCTCCTATTTTTTTTTTTTTATAAGAATTTCTCTGACAGGTGCAAGGAGGATATAACAGTATCAGGGCTACTCCTGGGGTCTTTGAAAGACCAAGAAATTCCTTAAACCTCCAAAGTGAAGCATAAATTGTTGAAAGATGTCACCAAATTGAGCAGCATTTGTGACTTTAAATCTTAATGCAAATTCTATCTAAAAAATAAAATATCTTTTGTATATACATGTTTTATTTTATTTAAAAACAGCTGTTGAAATGCAATGACCAATGAATAACAAACAATTACAACTTGGACCTAAGAATATACTTTCCACATGTAAGAAAGCACAAGCACTCACCAACTAAAATTGATGTAGTTATTTTATTTCTCAACCGGTTTTAAACAAGTTGGTATTGTTAGTTTTATAATTAAATTTGCAACAAATAGTTAGTTATTCCTGCTTTTTTAGTGGGATTAACATTTTTTTAGATATTAAAGTTCGACAATTTTAAATGCCACCATTTTGAAATGGAAAGTGATAATAGGTATTTCAATTTTTGTTATCATTCCTTTTATTAGCTTAACATAAATGCCAAGTTTCAAGTTATTTACTTAAATGAGTGCTGAGATACACATTTTTTAGTAAAAATCACATATGTATATATAGACACTAAACGAATTGAGATAGGGCGTATGTTCATATAAACTTTTTGCTTGGTTTTAGTCCTACTATCATATCCTGAAGTTGTGCCAACCTCTTAAAAAAAGATTGCAAATAGAGTTGAAAAATAAATGTTTTTACATTTTGCTTAAAAATCAGTATGGTAAAAAATAATTATTACCAGATAAATATTTGCATATTATATTATTAAAAGCCAAAGAGTGAGACAGATATTCTGTTTTAATATGTACTACACAATGAATTTTACTTTACCACGCTATAAGAGAATTCTGGAAGGTGGAGGTTGAGATACAGATCCTCATGATATCAGTTTTATTATTTGATTGTATAAAATTAAAATCAATTACTTCTAAAGTCAATTTTTGTGTACATGTGGTTGTTTAGTACCGTAATGCATTTTATTCAAACTTATAATGAATAAAATTGTCTAATTCACGGCTTACAAATCACAAAAAAAAAAAAAACATTTATTGTGTTACTGTAGCCTTTACTAATGACCAAAGGTATTCTTGTTTATACCCTCTACAGTTTTTTTTTCATTAAATATCTGATATGATGGTAACAAGATGTTTTCAGATACAACTATATTTAAAACCAAGCAAAAAGATGAAAACGTTACTATAGGTAGAACAATTAAAAGACTGCAGGCTTAGTTTGGAATATAATGTGGTTGATGCCTTATCATCTTTGATAGAAAATTTAGATAACAGTGCCATGTTTTTGTTCAAGGCATAGAATTAGAAAGAAGAAAATCGGTTGTCAGCAGTTTTTTACGGATATTGCTCATTCAGAATACAAACTTACTTCTAGTTTTTATTGGTTTCGGGATTTAAATGTGGAATGTTTTCACTATAAAAAAAAGAGTGCAGTTTTAGATCATCAAGTGCTGCGAGAAACATAGCTGCTATTGAGAAAATGATAAAGTATTATCTACAATCAAAGTATCAAGATGCTGAGGTTATACTAAGCCTTCTCACTCATCCTTCACCTTCTGTATAAGGAAAGGTCCTTCAGTGTAAAAGGTATCACAGAAACAATCATGTGTAAAATGGGTATCAGGAAATGTTGAACAAATTTATCAATGGTGACTCTTGGCGAGTGGAAGATATCATTTGACTATGGATGATGAGTTTTGGATTAATTAGTTTGACATGAAACAAAATATCAACAAACCATTTGGCTCTTTTCTTAAAATTTCCCACTGACAAAAGTAAAAAAAATCTAAAATTTTATTTTTGAAATGTACCCCTAGGTTATATTATTGATTTAGAATCTGGAAATGAAATCCATTATTTCGATGTTTATCCTGAAAAAAAAAAAAACTACAAATGGTTAAATAGCGTGCTGATCATAAATATTTTTATATTATTATTGAAAATGGAACTAACGTTTTGCTGTTATACTTGTATGCTAAGAATCATATCACATTATCTGTGATCAATAGCTAGCTTATAAGAATGTTAAGTTCAGCTCCAGTACATTTTCCACTTATTGCAGCGTTTGAAGTCTAACGCTGTGACAGATTTGACTCCTGGAATCTGGACTCAACATCACTGTCTGAAGAGGTCCAAAACAGTTGGCGACGAAGAAGCTCAAAACGAACTCTCTACATTGTTTTGACATCAGAGACACCTGGACTACAAACAGATGTAATCAAGATGAAGTGGTGTTCTCGTTGTCTCATCAGGTACACAAATAGACTTCAAACGCTGCAGTAAGTGAAGGGTGAACTGAGCTGAACTTAACATTCTTATTCAATCAACCCTTCCCACCATTGCTCAAAGATAGCTAATCTGAGAATTTCTCTCTTTTTTTCATATTCAGGTTAACCCCCAGACTGTTGGGTTTGGCCCATTTCCCAATTTTCCCTATGCCCAATAGTAATCAAATACATTGTGTACATTTTATTCTCTAACTACCACCAATTGAGAAAGGGTATGCCATAACCTCCCTCCCTATTCAAAAAAAAAAAAAAAAAAAAAAACATTAAAACACATTTTTGAAAAAGAAAATTAGTGGCTACAGTATAATAAGCGACCACCAACACAATTGAATGATGAATATCGATTTTAAAATATCAATACTATTGCATACAACATTTGACATAAAGGCACTCATAATTAATCATTGCCAGCTTTCTTTATTTAGACTAGTGACATCATTACCAGCTGTTGACATGGGATGCTCACACCAAAATTATTATAAATAAGATTAATTCTGGCTTGTACGCAATAAGGAGAATGTCTGATTAATGCAGTACTGACACCTTAAAACTTATCTATTTTTCTCACATTCAGTCTCACATTGCATAAAGACTGTGCGTATACGGGGCTACTAAAAAAGAAAATTTCGATGCAATACTAAAAAAAGCTAAAGAAAAGAAAAGATAAAAAAAGCTATCAGAAACATTTTAAAATTAAAAATTTGAATCTGTCAAAGAACGTTTCAGAGAATTAAATATATTAACTATGTATAGACTTTATATTTTTGAAGCCATCATGTATGTTAAACATCAAACATCCATCAGTAGCAGTAATGTGGTGCATCACTATGACACCATATATAAAAATTAATTTGTATCCGTTGTCATTGTTTGAAATTATATAAAAAATACATTATATGTAGGAAATAAATTTTTAAGAAACATTCCTGAATATATAAAAAGTGAGAGTAAATTTACTTGTTTTACAAGAAAGTTAAAAGAGTTTTTGATAGGGTTAATTTTATATTCTTTAGAAGAATTTGAGCACTTTCCCTTAAGATCTTAATATTAATTTTTGTAATCGAAAGTGCACAGTGTTTAATACTTGTTAATTATCTGTTAAAAATTAAATTATAAACATTACATTATAATTATATATTGTAATTTGAGTACTTTTTTCATTAAATTGACACGATTCGGTATACAAATGAATGAATAAAGATTATTTTGAATTGATCTATTACTTCGTTTATGTGCGAAACACTAGTGACAACGACAAGAACAATGGCGATGAATATGCAAGTATATTGGCTCAAAATATTTTTATAAACAAAGAAATCTTGATGAACAATTGGAGCATTTTTTTAATGCTACCAAACATGTCTACCCTGTGAGGTAATAGTTAGTACTATGTGGCTCAAGAGTACTTTAAAAACAATTTAATTATGTTATACAATTAAAAAAAAAATATTTCTTTTAACATATAGAAATGTAGCTTCTCTATACCAAAATTTTGGTATTTATTTACAATACCGTGACCATGAAAAATGGACTTTTTTTCATGGGTTGGGCATTTATAGCCAAGTATTATTATCACAGGTGCATATAAACTGGGGGGAAAGTATATTATTGTATTATATTGATGCCTTTCGGGCATTATTGCGTTAAGGATGGAAAATAACCGACAAAATTTTGTCGAACAACACTTGGAGGGTTAAGGATCAGGGGCATCACGTGATCTGGGATTCGACTTTTGCAAGCTCGAGTTAATTTTTTTTCTAAAAGAGCAAGCAGTGCGCAGCGCAGCGGGCAGGCATCGTTGACAGGATTAACGTACTAGTCAGCATCATTTCAGTAAAATTGCCAGAGGTACTGTCAAAAACAGAGTTTTCAGAGGATTTCAAAAAATCGTAACTCCTTTGATTTTTGTTGCCAACGAATTTTTTCTTCACTATTGTTTTCAGGAAAAATTGTAGTTTTCAGGAAAAAAAAATGAACATACCTTTCCATGGTCACGTTATTGTAAATTGATACCAAAATTTTTTTTAAAGCCTAAAACATCTATGAGCTCAACATCACCGTTCAACATTTATGTAAAAACATGTTTGGAAATAAATCGTTTTTGTTCTAATTTTATTAATTATATATTATATTTTAATTTGTAAATTAAATAAATATTTATACATTAATTTCTCAAATTAAAAAACTAACCAAACCATATTGTTCTTTGACATATCTATTAAGTTATTTGATCTGACATTTTGCTTTCAGTCCTTTGGATGGTCATGAATATTGATGATTCCATATCATTCGATAGTCATCATCCGATAGTGTTGGTGGCCGCTTATTATATTGCATCCGATTTGGTCAACATCAGAAAACTTCTGTAAAAGAGGGGTCATGGAACGCCCCCAAAGTGGTACCCTTTGGACTTAGTCAAGAACGATTTTTAATTACCTCGGGTAGGGTACGATAAGCGGACCCGGTTTTTTATATCGACGAATGTAACCATCGATAGCTAATATTCTCATCTCAAATCCTAGACTATCAATCGATATAAAGTATCTATAGTTATCAATAACAATCATATGTTTTAAATTAAAATATGAATCTAATATTTACAGTGATCAGACAAATTATTATAACCAAAATTAAGAAAACTGAAGAAGACCATATTTGCTCCTCTCACAGTTACAGTTGTTTCTTTCCCACAAATTTCACATAATGGGTTTTTCCGCACGAGTCCAACATGTTGAAGTCATGAAAAACATGTCTTATCATCTTTCCAAACAATGTCGTGTAGTTTTCTAAAATTGACTGCCATTTTTAATAATCAAATGTTACTTATATAAAAATTGAAATATTACATTACGAGTATTATTTTAAGTGTTTACAGCTGTTGAAATGGATTGGGTAGGGTCCAATAAAGCGGACCCGATGTTTTATATCGAAGAATATAATCATCGATACCTAATATTCGCATATCGAATCATAGATTATCAATCGATATAAAAGTAATAACAATCATATGTTTTAAATTAAAATGTGAATTTAATGATGTAACAAATAACCTTTACCATTACCTTTTTTTTTTGCATCTGAAGACGACCATGTTAGCTCCTCTGACAGTTACATTTGTTACCTTTCCACAAATATCACATAATGGATTCTTAGGTACTAACCCAACATTCTGAAGCCATAAAAAACATGTTTTATTGTCTTTTTAAAGCAATTTCGTGAAGCTTCCTAAGATTGACAGCCATTTTTAATGCACAATGTTACTTATGTGACATTTAAAATATTACCTTAATTGTATTATTTGAAAGTGTTTACAGCTGTTTCATATAGATTATTTAAGTTAATTGTTAAAAATAATTAATCAGTATCGATTGATTATATCGATGGTTATGATTAAGTAATATCGTTTGCCAATTTCGATATAAAACACCGGGTCCGCTTACTGGACCCTACCCAATGGATTATTTAAGTTAATTGTTCAAAATAATTAATCGGTATCGATTGATTATATCGATGGTTATGATTAAGTAATATCGTTTGCCAATTTCGATATAAAAAACCGGGTCCGCTTATTGTACCCTACCCATTACCTCTTTCTAACTACCTCTCCCGCAAATTGGTACATCTTTATTTTTCTGGAATTAGTACCACTACTTGTACTCTCACATCCCTTATAAACTGTACATTGTGTTTATTTACTATTATACGCCTGCAAAATTAAAAGAAAACATATAATGATAAATGGACTACCTCTCCAAACTGGGGAGGGGGGTCACAGATAGTCCTAATACATTTAAACTGAGTGAATTTTATACCACAGAGGAGATCTGACTTCCAGCAATCAGCTTCATGAGATCAGAACACAACAATATTATACTTGATTGTTAAGTAGTTTATAGTAATGAAAGATTCTCAAAGTCGTTCAACTTTTGGTTTGTTCAGGATGACTAAGATTGTAAAAGAATAGCCTACCACACATTCGACTGAACAACTGATAACTACTGCGATCACTGAACAATAAATCTAACCCTAAAGTACGCCAAAGATATGAAAAATGTTCACATACAAGTTGACAGTGTTGACAGGTAACAGCCACTAACCTCTCTGTCCCCGTCGTCTGCTGTATTCGGTCTAAGGTCTAAGACCAGACTAAACTAAAGCCAAACCGCCACCAATCGTATCAGACTGAAAAGAAGAGATGAACAGCTGCTGCAACCAGTGTCGCCAGTGGCTAATGTTGAACTAAAATTACTCACAAAGACCCGAATTAAACCAATTGCTTACCAAGTAATACAAAAGAGTGAAACAATATACTACAAGTATTGTTCTGTATTTAACACAAAAATGTAGATTAATCTGCTTTAAATTTATTCTGAAAAATATTCGCATAGTAGATACATATTGTGCTTTGACCCAAAAAGGCCAGAAGTTTTAATAAAGTCTGGTAATAGATTTTTTTTTGAAGTGAAAACTTCTTTAGGCGCGTTGAGCGTTTTGGTAGAGGGTAAAATCCTCGGTTCGCGTCACCGACATGCTAATGATACTAACCTGCATGAAAAAGTCAGTCTCGCTGTGTTTTTTAACCGTAGACTTGGCCGCGGACTACTAACCTGCATGAAAAAGTCAGTCTCTCGCTGTGTTAAAAACTGTCCCGGCGGAGTATGAAAACAGACTGCGAAAATCAGTGATCTTTACGGCTTCCTCTCGCGATTTAAAAGTGAAGCCAATGTCGTACAATTCTGTAAGATGCGTCAAATTAACGCTCTTAATATTGGCAATCTATTGGTTACATTTTTAAATATTAAAAAATTTCGAAATAATTTTGATTATTGTTTACATTTTACATAGCGTTTTACAATGACAAGAAAAAAGTAGTAAGTGAGGATTTTTTTATTTTTTGGTCAGACAAAATTTGTCAGCGAGAAAGTTGTGTGAAAATAGATGAATATTTTTTTTTGTAATTTATCATTTTTTTTATTGGAAGTTTAGTTTAGCCTGTAGTAGCGTATGAAGTGATGAGTGAACGTTTCTGCCGGAACTGTAGTTGGCGCATTGGCTCACTGATACCGTATTAACTCAATAAATTAGTTTATTGTGCAATAAAAATACCTTTACGAAAGAACCAAGTTAACTTAACTAATTTATTAGTTTTAAAAATATTGTGGGTTTAATTGTTATTGCAATTATATACTTTATCCGTAGCAATAACTGTATTATTTACAACGGTGTTCAACTCACTGTTGTTCACACTCGGTGTTTACTCACTTGTATTCTATGTTTATTAATATTAACCTCTTCATCATGAAATGAGTATTATTACGGTATAAGATTTATCTTACTAGCGTGGTAAAATAGATTTCTAGTTATTTGATAATATTTTTTCGTGGATTTTTAAATTAGAAAATTAAAAAAATGTTATAATAATTTTAGATTTTATGAAATATGTTCATTTATTGTTTTTATTAAGATATTGCTAAGATAATTGTATATTAATTATTTTTTCAACCACTTTGTATTTATATTTTGTTCATGATTTGTTTAACCCATCATATGTAACTAATAAATAAAACATAAAAAATTTCATATAATTTTTGCATAATAGTTTTAATTACTCTCAACTTAATAGTTCCGTTTTCACTTCTATCGGCAGTCCCACGACTGCTACTGTTTTTTTTTCCAACAAAATATACAATGCAAATCTCAATCTAGCATCTTCTTATATCAATATCATAGTGGTATCCTCACTAATTTACCGGAATCTGGATGTTCCAGCTTCTGGTACCAACCATTTAGGCTAAACTTCAAAGCTATTATTTTAGCTCTATACGTGCTTACCTTATATTACGTGCATACCTGTACCTTATTGTAAAAAATGGTCTATACCGTTGGAATAAATAAATACAGAGTTGAATGATAACAAGGTTCATGACCTATCGCTGTGTCTTAGCAGAAAGCAAAATGTGACATCGCTTAAATGTTTGAGTATGACTGTATACTCCATTCTTAAGTGAAAACATCACATTGACACTATAGCCTCTAAAATCTCTAAGGACATTTTTATGTTAAGACCCTTACACAACATTGTAGACCTTGACATTCTCCTTACCATATATACGCAAGCACCTAGCCACAGAACTGCTATGTGGGCAAATTGTCGTTACGCTGGTAGAATATAGATTTTACAGAAGAGATCTATTTGCCTATTACGTAGCAGCGTTCCTTTTAAAACTCACTGTAAACACTGTTCATTAGATTAGGCGTACTTTCTTTACCTTAATTTTATGTTTTCCCAGTTGTGTCATATGGTGCTTATATACACAGGTATGAAACTAGGAATAAAACTAAACTAGTTGTCAGGAGGTGTCGTTATAGTGTAACCCATTCCAGCTTCTACAGGAAGCAACACATGTTTAACACCTTGACATAAAGGACTTGCCTTTTGAACAATTTAAAGCCAAAATTAAAATAGAAAGTTGTTAGCTACCATGTGCCTTTACACTGTTAAGGATTTGTGAGACTGTACTTAGCTAGTCATTAGTTTTTAGTATTTACTGACGTTTGTCCATTCAATCACTTACAAAAAAAGTCTGATTCTTGGTAGTGTGCGGTTTCACGGTATAAACAGCAAGCCTGGAAAGAGAGAAAAGCCAGGCAAAGGGTTTTGTTATTGTTATTATTGGGCGTGGCCGCACGTGACTTAGGGAAGGAAGGAAAAGGAAGAGATACAGCTGGGCTATTTTGGAACATTTAAATAATTATTTCCATCTCAATATTTTTTCTTCTAATAAAAATATAATATTTGCTTATTTCTTGTACATTCCCACCTGTTTTTGGTTTGCACTGAGAATAACAGTTGCTAACTAACCTATCTTAACCTATATTTTAATTACATCAGATTTGTATCTGACGTTTCAGGAAACATTACATAATTTGAATCTATCAGGTTTTTCTTATAAGTTTTATTGTAGAAAGGTCAGTATTATTCACTAATTCATTTTTCACTTTGCCTAATTGTAAGTTGATGTAAATATGTTTCAGAATTGTCATGTGGATAGTGTTTATATTTATATTTAGTGTCTATTCATCATATTTATATTATATTTTAGCCCCTTTTATTGTAATCCACAAGTACCAAGCCTATTTTACTCTTGTACTAACTGAGAGTACTATATTTTAATTTTGGCTGTAGTTAAAATTTTTTGACATTTTGTAAATTTGTCTATATTTACATCTCACTTCATGATTTATTTTTCTTTTTGTTTTTGAAACTAGTTATCCTTTACAGTGCCAGATTCTTTTTTAGACTACGAATAACATCTAGATAGTGACAAGTAATGTGAGATATTGATTGGCATTGAAGGTGTTATACAGCGATAACCAAGTAAATGTACTATGTATTGTTAACTCGACTGCAGTATAATAAGAGGCCACCAACATAATCGGATGATATGGAATCATCGATATTTATGACCATCCAAAAACTGAAAACAAAATGATGGACCAAATAACATAATAAGTATTTCAAAGAATAATATGGTTTGGCTAGTTTTCAATCTTAGAAATTAATGTATAAATATTAATATTTATTTACCTTCTGCATTTTCAAGGATAAATGTATAAGGAAAATTTTCGGGTAGGGTACGATAAGCGGACCCGGTTTTTTATATCGAAGAATATAATCATCGATACTCAATATTCGCATCTCGAATCCTAGACTATCAATTGATATGAAAGTATCTATAGTCCTAAATTTAATAACAATCATATGTTTTAAATTAAAATATGAGTATATAGGAAAACTCATAAATAATAAAGAAATGACATAAATAATAAACGAACCAGAACGATAATTATGAGCCACAATTCATATGGGTTATGTCATAATTATTGAATTGTTTATAATTATACACATGTAATTATATATTATTACGTGTATGTATAATAATAATTATTATTGTTTTATATATATATATATATATATATATACACATAACATAGTCGTATATATAATAATAATACGATTACTGTTTAAAAGTGTTTACAGCTATAATCTATAGCTGATATATAGATTAAGTTAATTGGTCATAATTAATTATTATTAATTAATCAGTATCGATTGGTTATATCGATGGTTATGATTAAATAATATCGTTTGCCAATTTCGATATAAAAAAACCAGGTCCGCTTATCGTACCCTCCCCTGCTTGTGAAACAAATAAGACACGTACGTCATTGTTCTTGCCGCCATTAGTCAATAACAGAAAATATGATTTGAATTTTGATTTTCTTTCCTCGTTGTTTTTACTTTGAATAAATATTGAGTAATGATATTGAGCTGAATTACGTTTTAGGCTTCAACATTGTTGATATAAAGAAGCTGTACTTTTATATGTAAAACAAATGTATTTGTTTCAGATTACATAAAATAACTAAACTTTATTTAAAGTCTGTTTGAGCATCCTAGTACTTACGATTACTTTAGTCAATCTGAAATGTTATTTCTGCAGGTACTGATGCAGTAAAAACTACATTCATCCATTAAAATTTTGTAGTTTGTTTGATTTAAACTAAAATAGTACTGATTTACGATATTCATAATACCAAATTTAGAATGTTCTAATACTGTCTTCTCAAGTGCGTTTTTTGTTCTGAATTTTCTTGTAGCGAAATACAATTTATTTTCTACCTTTAATTCTAGTTTTCATCTCCTCACTAAAAACAGGATACTTTGTTTTTTTAGGAGCTAGCTCCTTTTCTTGCAGCCATTTAAAATATTGCTCAGTGTTTATAAAAACATTTTGAGCCAATATTTGCATATTCATAGCCATTGTTCTTGTCGTTGTGGCTAGACTTGTTCTACATAAACAAAAAACAGCTGGTAATGATGTCACTAGCAACAGCTGGTAATGATTATTTAGAAATATTTATAGGTCAAATGTCATATTTAATAGTATCAAATTTAAAATCGATAATCATATGATTGTGTTGGTGGCTGCTTATTATATTGTAGCCGTTAACCCTTATAGTGTCAGTGTATTGTGGAGACTATAAGGAAAATTTATATAGTGCCAAGTAGCATGAGACGTCGGTACTCCCTCAAGGTGTTAAAAAGTGTTAAGAATAGTGACATTAAAGAAAAAGAGAGAAAAAACCTAATAAGAAAAATTTTCCCATGAGGGAGAATATCCCTCAGTGTAAGGAATTCCTTAATCTTCCTCACTTAGACTTAAAATACTGGGAGTGAAAAATTATTGAAAAAACATAAGGATAGTAAAATGAAAATAGCTTAACTAAAAAATTATCGAAAAAGTATGAGAATAACAATAAAAAATGTTTTGTTCATAAGATAGCAAATACTCATACTAATAATATAGTACAATAAAAAATGTTATTGTTATTGTTGTACGTAGTATTGTATGGCAGTTAGTTAACTGCCATACCTAACACCCTATATAAAGGGCTACCCCTCTACCTGAGAGCCAACTGCTCTACCTGTTGACTTAACACCTCCCTAATTTACAAAACATGTGAAGTAAGTTTTGTGTAATTAATACCAATAAGGAATGCAGTTAATTCGGATTGGCCAATTGGCTCTTGGAGAGGCTGGACAGCCCTTGGGTAGGACGGTCCACCCTCGAGAAGGGTATTTGGCCCTAGGGTAGATCCGTCATTCAGATTGCGTGAGTTTTTATTAGATTAGTTAACATCAAATTGTTGATTATCACTCACCGAGAACCTGATTCCCTCGTGTTTCCCTAGCCATCAACTATAATCTAGTCGAAATGTCGTGTTTGATTTTATCACATATTAAACTATCAATTCATAGATTAACTCCAATAAATATAGCATAAATATAGCATGCATGTGTGCTCCTAATAAATATCACTATAAAAACAGATAGTTATAATTCAAAGAAGTGATGCTGGTCAATTATAATAAAGCATAATTGTTAATGTTTAGATTATACTGACTACTTTGTTAAGATTGAACTCTTACTGTAAGCCAACTTCTAAATCTATTGTCAAGGAAGGAATATTCGGTCTGAGAGAACGAGAGCTACATCACAAAAGTGATTGGTTTGTTGTGATCTTGTAGTTTTTTCATCACATTAGTAGTTATTTTTAGGTACTCTGGTATTATCCAGTAACTTATTTAGGTAAACGTTTTGTGATATTGTGGTGTTTGCTTGATTATCTGTGTGAAGTATGTGGTATAGTTTTGAAGAAGGAGAAATTATATATTCATTTAGCAGGCTGTCCGACTGGCTATCACGTTGCTAATGGAATGTTAAAGAATTCTTTTCATTATGAAGAATGTTTTAAAAGCATAAATCAAAGTGTAACCAAATATTTATAATAATTAGTGTATTATTTATTATTGTTTTGTTTGCACAATATTTTAAATATTTTTATATATATTTTTATAACATTAGTACAATAATTTTATGATTATGTGTTTAACTTACTTGTTATTCTACATATTGGTAGCTATATTTGCATGATCTTATAAAACACACGAAATTGTAATAATTTTATGGTATTGTGTTTTACTGTATTTAGACACTTTCACAATAGTACAAAACAAACTAAAGAGCAAGTATTCTATAATGGCGTGCTGTTGAGTCCTAAAGAATAGTGGTTAACATCAGTTGTAATTAAGTAACATGATGTATTGTAAATGTTTAGTCTTTTGATGTTTCTGCTTATTTCTAATTTTCAGCTTTTATTCAGTTAAAAGTAAAACTATTCAATAAGTGTTTTCTAAAGAGTAAAGTTATACTTTATAAAATGTTTGTACGTCAATTTTCATTAATTTTTAAATATTTTTGGTATTTAAGTTAACAATAAAAATATGTAACAAATAGGCTACATTTTTAATACTTCATTATAACAAAATTTGTTATTTTTTATTGATAAATGAAAAGTGTCTTGCGTTTTTAATCAATTTGACTTTTTTTAATTCGGTCGTAGTATATTTTGTTGGTAATCTGGGTGTATGTTTAAAAAAGTATTTGGTAGGAATTAGAAAACTCAAAAGCTATAAATTTAGAACAATACAGCAATAACTAGTTTTGGATAATGTTTACTCCAAGGATTAAGTTGTACCATAAACTAATCACCTCAATTATACAGTTTTATTTTTTTAACCCTAGTAATGGCAATCGACAATATAATATCAATTTGAATCGATTACATTACATTATAATGTACAGGAATCAACACTAACCAACCACCACTATTTATATACCACTTCAAACAGAAAGATTGCTGATTTGAATGGTGAAATTTGTTGTGCTGTTTTGGCAATAGTGTTGTCCCATTGATGTCAGAAATCCCAGAAAGATGGTCTTCGTCCACCCATTTTGAAAATTAGTGATATTTTATTGGTGTAGTTTATTATACTGGTTTACTTTTTAGACTATACTATGCTAAAATTTGGTATATTTTTGGAGATTTTTAGTGTAAAAATTATATATTTTTTGGAATTTTTGAAATTATTGTACCCATAGTAATAAATTTAGGTAAAAAAATTTTAATTGGCTGTAAATTAATTTATTGTTTTGTAGTGTATATAATTTTCTAAATTTTTGTATATTTTGGAAACATTACATGTAAAAAATTACATATTTTGTAAATTTTGAAAATAATTGTATCTATAGCAACAAATTTAACCATTTGTGTACTATTTTTGGTTTTTACAATATATATAATATTATAACACATTATCAGAGCAAGTCCTACCACCTTAACAAAATATTCTAGTGTAGTTAATGGCTTATGCATGTTTTTATACCATCATTATCTCTACATTTCCTGAAAAAAGAATGTATGCACTTATGTGCGGGTGTGTGTGGTGGGTTTATGTTTTAAGTACAGGTACAAAACACTCTAAAATAGCCAGCCATCTGAAGGAAAAATGACTGCCAGTTCGAGGGTTAAGCTGAACATTGTTCTATAATAAATGAACTGCAATATATAAAGTCATATCGTGTTTTGTCGAGTTTTTCTAGATAGATCTCAAGATACATAATCTGACATATGCAACCTGAATTTACTATTTATATCCTAATAACAAACATTGTTGAACTTGTATTTTTAAGTTCAGATCAGAATATCCCTTGAATAATGAACATAGAGTGCATCCAATGTTATTATAAGCTATGAAAGCTCTGTAGCGCACTCGTTGTATATGATTGGGGAATAATTGGTTATCTGCTGTATTTTAAAGGTCATAGACATAAAAAACTGCTCAATTTAAATGAAAAAATTGTTATATCTGTGTTCAGTCAACAATTGACTGTTAATACAACAGGTACAGTAGGTAAAGTTTTATTAATATTTTTCAGGGACCAATTAGACCTGCAGTATTCTTGAAAGTTAATGAGAAGGGACTGGACAACTCTCTAAGCTGAAAAAGAAGTCAACTGTTATAATTAATAATATCCAACATGGTGGTAACTGTTTGGAAAGTACCAAAACTATTTAATGGACATATAAACGATGTCATTGGACGCTTTGCCGTCTTGATTCTCAATCGCCCCATCAATATTCCTGCCAAATATGTTGTTGAACTTTGGAACAAAGCTTGTTTACGAGCAACAGCCGATGGGGGAACAGACAGGTGGTACAAGTTCGTCTCACTGTTAAAGTGCCAATCTGAACTTAAGCAGATGCATCCAGATTTCGTTTCTGGAGACTTTGACTCAATTAAACCAGATACTCTTGCAAAGTGCAAAGAGAATGGTGTCACTGTAATACCTACTCCAGATCAGGACAAAACTGACTTCACTAAAGCCTTGGAGGAGATAGTGAAAGTCACTAGGAATGAACTTGACAGTGTTATCGTAATAGTAGAAGATTCAGGACGACTCGACCACATCATGTCTAATCTAAATACTTTGTATACCACATCAGAAATATTTGGCAACAGTTGTGTCAGACTGTACCTGTTCAGTACGGAGACTTTGACGTGGCTACTGCCTGCTGGGTCACACGAGATACAAGTGCCACTGTCATTCGTACAGTGTGAGGCCAAGTGTGGGCTCATACCACTCGGGAGCATCGTGTGTTGTATCTTCCACCGGGCTTAAGTGGAATCTTGAAAAAGACAAGATGGAGTTTGGAGGCTTGATAAGTTCCTGCAATACGTACAGCAAGACCTGCAATGGCATTGTTACCATTGAGACTGACAACCCGCTCCTATGGACCATGAGCTTGGTAATGGCAAACAACTGATGGGATAACATACATTCTGGAACAATACAATCACATGAGAACAACGTCGCATTAGCCAGGTAAAGCTGCTCAGTAATATCATACATTTTGTGTTATACCAACTGTATTTTGTTTTTAAGATTCTAAATATCAGCATGTTTCCAGTTATTAACATTACTAATACAGATTATCAAGAAATTAATAAGTTTATTTCAAGAAGGAAAAAAAGTGTATAAAGCAATATTCAAAATATACTAAAAATCGCAAACCAAGAGATGGGTTTTGTTATCACCATAAAAATCTAATTCAATTTAACTCTACAAGCCTTCAATCCAACTTATAACAATCACATACTTTTTCTAATGTATTTGTATTTTGTGCGAGGCTTTTTGAAATCAAAGATTTCATTTCCAGGTGACTCCATTAATAAAAGTTTTATTTGTGGGGCCTTGCAAAAGATTCAAATTTACATTTGAAATAGTGTGTGCTTATTATTAGTAAGAATAATAGGATTTCAGACATTGTCATCATTATTTATTACAAAATGTATAACATTACGTTTCGAGGATTGAAATCTACCTTCTTTGTCAGGTGTATGAAACTGAATGCATAAATAGTACTTAAAACAAAAACCGCAAAGGACTGCCACTAAAAAATTATCATATTCGACAATATGTAATGTTTTATTGTTCGATGATGGTGCATGCCATTCCATAGGATTTGTTAGGGTGTTAGCAAACATTTTTACATTGATTTTATAAGTAACCATAGTGGTTACAAGAAAATCTCAGAATTAATAAATTTTAAAACAAATTGCATACAATTGTATGAAATTTTAACGTATGTCACATGTAACCTAATGAAATGAATCAAAGACTTGAAATTTTGCATGCAACCTCAATGAAGTCTGTTAAACAATACGTGGTATGGTGTACTTCTACTTATTACAGTACTTTTTGCTTCTAGTTACTATTGCTGTGAGATGGTGCTTATCATGTATATTCTATCAGACATTGGGAGTGTAAGAGTCATGTAACATCACCTCACTAAACCAGGAAACACCAGAGTGCAGTTGACGGCAACCAATATAATGGACAGGCCCGCGTGACGTTGCCTCACTATGTGCTTATTTTTTAATTGTTCACGTCTATGCCTGAAAAATAGTTAGTGATTCACCTATCAATTCTGAGTTTGGTCCATGACCCATTCTTTTCCTTCTTGATACTCAATTCTAGATGATAATCCCTCTCAAAGGTATGGTTTTTGTCATAGCATTATAAGGAAGAACTAAGAGGTGATTGTGTGGTAGCATTTGGACTCCACTGACCATATTTTTTCTAATTATCCCTGATTTCATCTATCTGATTCTTGACTATTCATCATTATACATAATGGTTAAAGGCACAACAGACCCTCCGTGGTTGCCGTCCGCTGGATTATATTGCTATAGGAATAGCACAAAATGTCTGCACTTTCTCGAGTGTCTCTCCGCTGTTACTGGATCTTAGTTTATTAGAGGAATTTGGTGCATCTGTCGGTCAGCGGACTGCTGCTACAATCAACATGGAGTTCCTCTTAGTGTACCTTTACGGGAAGTAGCTAATCATTATACGATTAAAATTAAGAGGTAGGGTTATTGAGGAAATATGTTTTTACTACTTTGAGTATTGCAAGTTATGCTTGCTGGCCAAAATAGATTTTCAATACTATCCTGATGCTGATAATCAGATTTGCTGATGAAATCATTGTATTGTCAATAATGTTATGAAACTAATATGATTGCTAGTAAAGCTGGTGTATCAGTCTATTATGTGGTTGGCATGAGAATGAGCAGAATGGTACTAGTCACCTTCCTCCCGAGTGGCGTCTGACCTCTCCCTAAATAGATCAATGTCTTCTCGGGTTATAGGTCTGATCACGGGCATGGTCACCTGAGGAAGCATCTTCACAGAGTCGGCATCCTTCAGGAGGATCCGCTCTGTAGAATGTGTGATGAGCAAGATGAAACTGCCAAACACTTGTTCTTTGATTGCCCTTCAATAGTAAGGGAGCGGTATGCCATCTTTGGTAGTTTGGACAAGGGTGGTGAATTTCTCCAGGAGGACCTGATAGGTTGTTTTCGGCGGTTTGTGGAACTGCTGAAATCAAAGACTGGTAGGCCTCATGGTGTGCTTCCGGGGTGCACAAAAGGCCCTTGAGGCTTAAGTGCATGGCAGTAGGCCACCCCATAGAAGAAGAAGAAGGCAGTTATTTCTTTGAAATGCTAATGTTTCTTTAATAATACCTCAAAGTTGTCAATTGAAAGGTAGCTTTTGATAACAAAAATCTTGGTTTGGTTGATTATAGTGGAGGTGTCTAAGAACTGAATCAGGAAACTTTTTTAGTGTTAAATTTAGTAAATTAGAGAAAGTTTATACCACCAGTTACATAGCACCATTTATTTTGGATAAAATATGTTGCTATTCATCACTATGTTTTAGTAATTATAGTAAGTTTTAAATACCATAACAAGTGTATTATTTATTACACAGTTACATCTAGAATTTCTTGATATGTCTAATATGGCTGCTTGACATGTTTCAGACAAAAATGTAAGTTCGTCATGGTTTATCTAGTAGTTGTCAGATAAGAAGCTGGAGTTACAGTAGCACAATATTCACAATGTCGACAATATTTGGTGAAGATCATTAAAACGTCCAGTAAAGGGTACTGAGGAGAAAGATGATTGGCACTTTCTACAATCAGATTATCAAAGAGGATAGGCTACATGCCATTAATGCTAAAAAGTAAAAGCAAAACATGTTATTTTATTTTCAGTATTTCAATTAGATATTTATTATAATTTGAAATAGTGAATCAAGGATGTTAACTATTTTTTTTACTTCAACATAGCCTAAGTGGCTATCTAATTTATATCTACAGTATTTGTGAGGAATTTTTAGTTTGCTTACTCTTTATTTTAGAATTATTATTATTATTTCTTTAATAAAATATTATAACTAAAGTTAGTTGACTTTTATTGCCCAGAATTGCAAGTTCAGTAATATTTCTTCTCTACATTCCAGCTAGTTTTATCTGATATGTAGATCGCTCTAAATCATAATTTCACCTCCCTCTAACTCAAAGGAAGTATAATTTGCAGAATTAAACTTCAAACGACCTTACGTGAGTGTCTGCGATCACTACTGACCCCACCAAACAAGATGAGTAACTTTATCTGTAAATTCAGTGTTAAGATTTTATGTATATTTTATAAAATAATTATGCTTTAGTGTGTGTAACATTTGACTGAATATGAAAACTCGTTAAATGAGTCACAAAATAAACAGACTACTAGATGATAGAGATTTTAATATCTGTTATTCAAATGTGCCAACCATTCTTGAAGACAGTGATAGTGAAGAAAACAAACTCAATGCTGAAAATAATGACTCCAAATATTGTGGTTTGGCCTTTTGGATATTAGCGGAGTAAATGCAAAGCTACTCTAAACTCAACAGACGTACAAAGTAAAATTGATCGAAGAAGTCCTTTGAACATTCTAGGATTAACTTTGTTCTGCCACATCTTCAACGTGTATCATTTTACCTCGTGAACTACGAGTGACAGCCCAGAGAATCGAAGAGGCATGACTTGCACATGGAGAACGGCCTGGACTTCCTGCTGTTCGGTAAGATTGCCATTTAACTCACGCAAATAATCAACCACGACCAGAGAGGCGCCGTTACAGTATTTTTCGAGACAGAAGCACAAAACTGAACGTGTAAAGCCGGCGACAGACTCCCGAGTTAACGTTTCGTAGAATTCTCGCTAGTACGAGGAACCGCATCACGAACGAGCGGTTTCTACAAGGTCCATGTCATCCATTTCGTGTCGGATTTTAGCCCGCGCACAAAGGATTCCTTGTTACAGTGTGGCCGTGCTCATGGCGCCAGAAGAATAGTGCGCACGCCGCGCCGTCTGCAACATGTGGTCGGTGGAATTACTTGTGTTATTCTTAAATTTTTTCAATCATCTGCCTTTAAATGTTAGAAGTTTAGAATGTAATATATTTCAATTGTATGTAAAGAATGTACTTATTGAGCATTGTTTGTATACTGTAAATGTTTTATGACATAAGAATGTAGATAATATTCACTTTAAAAATACTTGACTATGCTAATACAAAATGTTTTTGTCCTTGGCAATAAATTATTTGATTTGATTTGAATGTTAATAAAAATTGAGAAAAAATTGTATTCATGTAGGGGTTATACATTTAAGACTTAAGGAAATTATATATCATCATTACAAATAAAAAAATACCCTGTCACTCCCAGAAGCTATGACTCGTGTACCTACTGTAAAAATTTCCCATTTCATCTTCAACAGTTTTCATTTGGGTGCCCTAACTTGCATAATTTAAACGCCTATAATATCGTGCATGATGCTCTAAATATTTTTCATCTTTTTCTGTATACGGAGATGTTATTTTAAAGAGCTATAAATTGTACATAAACAATATTTTCCAAACCTAAAATCGATAGCACTACTTTAACGTGTCACTATCCTCCTTGTTCGAGCCAATTGCAAACATACTGAGTGTTGCAATATTGACGCGTTCCGTGAGGCGCGTATAGACGGATCTTCGAGCCATATAGTTTTACAACACTAACGGAAAAGATAATATTTTTACATTGTCATGTTATACATAAAGGCACTTTGTATTTTTCGCAAAAAATTCATTTTCTTACAAGTTATATTCTTAAAACAGTTTCCTATTTCGATTTTCTTCAGTCTGGAAGATGGCCCATTTTGTCCAGACGTGCATATGGTATTAGCATTTTTCAGTGTCAAGGTCAAGAATATACAAGGAACTAGATGTGATTCAGGTAAGGCTGGGTGCCCTCTCTGATGTCCTTGTGCTGAGTTGCGCAATACGTTCGATTCCAGGAACGTGTCATTGTCAGGCTGAAGGAATATTCTTTTGTCCACTGAATAGTGACGTTAACTCATTTTCCAGCATATATCGTTCAATTGAGTTTTTCTGTACGACAAGAAGGACCATAACTAAGCTCTACATTTTCAATGCTAACTTTCATAACTAAATTAGACTAATGGTTATAGTCTCGGCTCTCTACCTAAGATATCACGGGTTCAAATCCTGGGGAGGGCAAATCCTGTGTAGACATGATAAATATAGTGTACATCACTAATAATAATATTTAAAAACTGTGTACTTCGAAGTTGGCGTATCTAACGGTGAGGTTTAACAGAGAAAAAAGTTGATAGAATCATTTCCCTTAAGGAAGAAATCGATCATCAACCGTGCTAGTTTTGATGCTAGGTGTTCGAAACAGGGTACCAAAAAGGTTATAAGTATGAAAGGATAAATTTGTGCAAAACTCGTATTTTCTTAGTTTTAAACCTAACAACAATTATCAGACACGTTAGTAAATGTTAAATAAGCGTCAGCTACATATATACATACCCTTAAAAGTGGCAACTTACACTCTCTTTATCTAGTTGTCTGTTGCTGATATTAACTATTATTGATGTGTCTAACTGTTGTTGGTCTTCACTTTATCCAAATAAAAAATAATGTGAGAAATCAATATCTGTCCATATCTACCACCCTTCCTATACTTTCCCATTTCGACCTCCGCCAAAACTAATATGGCTGATGATCGATTTATCTTATGAAAAATTCAACTATCTATTTCAAGAACAACCAGGTTGTGTGCTTATAGTGTAAATTGGATTTCGGCTCCTAGACTTTGATATAGTCAATAGGAGCTACATGGAATAACACACATCCAGATCATAACAATCGCCATGTATTGCGTGGCCACAGAATTAAGGAACAAGTGTTATTGTTTCAAACGAAGTATGTCATATTCCATTATATTAATACATCATCTAAAACATATTGGTTAATAAATACAACCTGTTTACCAATACGTAACAAGACTGGACCGAAATTATATAGTAACGAATTATGTGTACAACGTAAGTTTACTCCAAATGGCCCAAATATAGTAACATTAAGTTTAGGTTATACATCTCACTATTGAGAGAAATAATCACAAGTACCCCCCGAGGCTGATATTTTGAATTTACAAGGTAAAACCTATAAGAGGATATAAGAAATCCCATGAATTTTGTATCCTCTACCTATATTTCTTTCCACGTTAGTTTTCGTTAATGTTCATACCGAAATAACGAATGAAAACTAAATGAGTCAAATTGGTTTGTGGTCAATTCAATTTTTGTATTGACGCTGGCATACCTGGTTATACTATTTACACAAATGCTGTCGTCTGCTACACCGCTGTTTTAAATTTCAGCTTTAGCTTTGGAATGAGTTTGAGGTTACGTTCATTTGAGTAGTGATTCAAGTGAAATATTATCAAAGTAATTTCACTGTTATTGGATGTTTCATGTACTTATTCTACTAATATGATAAGAAAAGCACAAACCTCGCAATGATATTGTTGACTTACGAAGAGTAGAATTTTAAGTTAGTTAATAAATAGTGTATGCCTCGTTTATTAGGAAAGTGCAGGTAATAAGGCTGTGGTCATTTAATTTACACAAAGTGTCAATAACTCATTAATAATGAGTAAACGACAGTCGGAAGATAATAATAAACTTACTTATAGTTTAAAACGTTTCAGAGAAATCCCAATATTTGTTGTAGAAGATCACAATGAAGTGCTTCCATTCATTTATAAGTGTATAGGGTCTAAGCATTTACCCTTAATGGGAAACACATTGTTGCACTTTGATTCTCACCCAGATATGTTGATACCGCAAGGGATGAATGCGGATACTGTGTTTGATAAATATGAACTATTTAGTGCATTAAGTATTGAAAATTGGATCCTCCCTGCAGCATTTGCCGGACACTTTAGCAAAATATTATGGATAAAACCTTCTTGGGCGCATCAATTATCAGAAGGAAATCATAGATTTAAAATTGGGAAAGAAATAAAGAGTAACGAAATCAAAGTGACTTGCTTAGAAAATTATTTTCTTGGAGATACTTTGTTTTGTAAAGAAGAAAATCTTAGTGATATTAAAGAGATAGAGCTTGAAGTTTTCACTTTACCGACTGATGAAGTGATTGCCGAAACTAATGAAATTAACACTGAAATAAATGCAGGCGTAAATCAAATCAAAACACTGTTTTCAAGATTTTTGGATGAAGGAACTCAATTCATTTTGGACATTGATCTAGATTTTTTTAGTACTCGAAACCCTTTTAAAGAACTCTATAAAAATGCAGATTTGTATGATGAACTGAAACCAATATATCAGTTGTCTATACCTGATAAAACCAATTTGCAAGCAGTTGAAGAGGCTCTTGAAATCAGAAAAGCTAAATTAGAACAGTTGTCATCCGCATGGTTGTATGTTGAGGAACATGGAAATCTAGAAGGCTTTAGTGGAGATTTGGTACCGATTTTTCAGATTGAAATGTTAGTAGACAGAATAAAAAATTGTTACAACAGTGTCGACTGGGGAATGATTCACGATGCTGGTTGCACTTGGGATGATACAGGGCTGCCCGAGCATGTTTCCAGTAAGGAAGAGATCACTAAGATGATTGAAGGACATTTTTCAAGCTTCTTACAATTGTTACCTGGCTCACCAACTATTGTTACAATTTCCAGATCAAGTGAAGATGACTATTGTCCACCAGAAGATGTTGACTGGATACAAGAAAAAGTTTTAGAAGTGCTTGAACATAAATTTGAAACAACTAATGTAATCTTAGATTATGAATGTGACTCGTAAGTATTATTAAATCACATTCTAAATAGGTCTGTACAGTGGTATTAATTAGTGTTAATAAAATGTTATTTATCTACTCAATTTCTTTTCTACCTTTCAAAAATTTCAGTTACAGTCTATGTACATTTCTATAATTTTAAGATTATTAATATGACACATGATAGCTTGGTTATTCTAATACTTAGAACTCAAAAACAACAAATAAGTGGAATAAAACTACAATATTTTTGTCTAAGTCTAATGTTCAACATGTTTCGCTAGAAGTGTGGGGTGATGCTAACCAAAACCCACACTGATGGCCAGGAGCATTTCTGATTGATTCTTTCCCGTGCTCAGATCATCTTGAACGATTCGGTATGTGAATGCACCAATAAAAAATGCCCTTGGCCATCAGTGTGGCTTCAGCGACACCTTTGGCATGCACACTTTTGGCAGAAAAAACCTTCCCTCGAAATAATAGGCAACAACATAGAATTCAAGCTCAGACCAAATAAGATCTCAATTTAAAATTGCATCAGTTAATATTATTAGGTAAAACTAAAATAATCACTTTATATATCTAGGCTGTAATACAGTACATACCTGTGTATACTTATATCGCGTAAGCATTTAATATCACTTAGAGAGTGAAGTGTACATTGTTTGCTTCTTTTGATGTTTGAATTACTATGTTTATTTTTCTTTGCTTTTCCAACATCTGTAAGTGTCTCAAAATGTTCGTGTAGTGATATAAACCGCAGTAATGAAACAGCATGCCGGAAAAATTAATAGGTTTTGTGACAACTGAAATATTATTTATTTATTCTCATGAGATCTACATGTACTCGTTTAGCTGCTAGCCACCATTTTGTATGTTTCATAAAAAAATAATATCTGTTGAACTAGAACTAGTAAAGCTACAGATACTAATTTTGCACAAAAGTAGTAATAAAAAGAGGGAAAAAATAATGGTGTGATTTTATTTAATACTAACAAATGGTGCCTATTGAACATTTTTAAAGTCAAATAAAAAATACCAGTATAGCTATAAAAAAAATGTACAAGGTACCAACTATTTGGTGATTTTATAACAATTCCAACAGTACTTTTTTCAATTAAATCTACATGGAATGATCTACATAGAAGTACTATCAGCAACAGAATTTGGAGACATCCTTTTGTGAACACTCTGTATACATATTTCTGTGGCCTAATATGTGATTTAAATAAAAATTGTTTTTTGTTCAATAGTGATGGAAGTGCATCTAATAAACAATTATGCTAATACAACCAAACTTAAAATATGAGTTTATATTATTATATAATAAATATTATAAATTTGATCTATTTTCAGAAAATGTGTATTGTACTGTACATTTTTTGTAGTAGAATAAATTTTGTAATATTTCAAAATTGTAAATACAGTAGTAATCAAAAACCAAATTTGTTGCAATAGATACAATTGTTTTTCAATTAATTCATAAATAAATTTAATTTTCATACAATATATTGTGTCTAAGTTAAACAAAATTTGAGAACACTACATGTTCTATAAAATATAGGGCCATTAACTAAGTTAATATGAACTAAAGTAATCAGAACACTGCACATTAGCCTAGATTACACAAGCCTAGTAATTACATAAATTCTAAGGTATACGTGCATAACATTACAAATTTAATAAAACATTACTGGTATGTTTTATTTTCAATGGTACGGTTTCTGATTCGAAGTGCGGTTTCACAGTGCGATTTCTGATATTTGAATATCGCACTGGTGTTAACACTTGTGTTCTTTGAATCATCTCAAGATTCAGCCCAAAATGCTTTGGTTAAGAAGTTTCTTCTTTCTGCTTTAAATTTCAGAAATGATATACAGTATGGGTAACCCACAAAATAGAGTTACCAAAAGACTACCATTACAGTAATAATTATTTTCATGGTTTTTAAGTTGAATATTAGGTTTCCAACACTGTTATTCTACTAGGAACACATATACAGCCTAAAATAACAAGGGAAAAGCTGAAACATGAATCTTTCCATTGGCTCCCAAGTTGTACCAGTCACTTGCTGGAATATTTCTGCTCAGGGTTCGAATCTTTAGAGAATTTTGGAGATGTAGTGTTAACTGTTACACTCTAGTACTGAGGAAAGAAACCCCATTCCTCAAAGGAATGAGTAATTTGCTGGAACTGAATGCAATGGCTGGCCAACAGGTTAGTGACCCTAGAACCAACTTTTAACTCTTCAGCACTTGTAGTGGATGTAATTTTATAAAACTTGCCATGAGATGATGAACTTATAGAGTGAGAGCCATTTGGTTGATTCTCTGCCTTTTGCTGGTGATATCTGTAAGTCTGGTAAAGCATAGCTTTATGTCACATCCCAGAAAATACTTAGGTTTAAAGGACCTCTGAAGTACTCCTCCAGGAAGGTTCACTTCTCACTGGTTTACACCTTCCAGTTGAGCCTACACTGGGCAAGGACGTAGCCAGCATGGAGGTCCAAGGGGTCTGGACCCCCCCCCCAAATTTTCAATTACTTCTTTAGCAAGTGATTATTATTTTTTAAATAATTCAGTATTACTGGAATGCACTGCTAAAATATTCTTCTCAACATTGACACTTGTCAAGAATTTTTAAGGAACAAAATGGGGAATGTACGTTTGACTGCTCTTGCCTTACTTTCTGTCCATTATGGAAACATATCGGTAGTCTTGACCCCCTAAATTTTTTCCTGTCTACATTCTTGACACTGGGTACAACAAGGTCTTTGTGACTTACATCTGGACAACCCTATTGATGTGGAGTGCCAAATTGTGAGAGAGTTGGTTGATAAGTGTAATTTACTTTAGGAGGCTGGAAAAGAACTAGATTCCTTTTCTTCCAAGGTAACATGACAGTTATTCTTTACAATCAGTATTCTCGAACTTATATGAAAGAATCATTTTAAACAGACTTTTATAATTTTTTGATAAACATAAAGTAATAAATAAAGAACAATTTGGTTCCAGAAAAAGCTTATCAACAATACGCCTTAGCAAATTTTACAAACACGATTTATGAAAGTGTTGATTCTAAATTTTGTACAGCTGGAATATTATGTGATGTGTCAAAGGCTTTTGACTCAATGGACCGGAAATTATTACTAACAAAAAAATGGAAAATTATTTACTCAATTACTCAAAGAGGTATAGGACTCACCCTCATACAAAGCTATTTTAATTAGATACCTCAAAAAGTGCAGCTATCAAATTCAGGAAAAGTTTTTGAGTCTGATTGGGAAGTAAGTCATACAGGATGCCCTCAAGGCTCAATACTAAGCCCTTTAATGTTTCTTGTGTTTGTAGCTGACTTACCTAAAAGTATTAATGCTGATAACATAAGAACTGTTCAATATGCTGATGACACATCAGTGATTGTCAGGGAGAGGGTTTCTCAATTGCTGGATACCAATATTACAAACTACGAGTATATCATAAACCTGAAAACCTGGTTTTCTACAAATGCATTGAAGCTAAATGAAAATAAAACAAACATAATCAAATTTGGAAGATTAATCATAAATAGCACTGATGCCAACTTTGTTGAGTCCACTAATGCTAAATTTCTGGGTGTTCATATTGACACTAATTTGAACTTTTCATGTTACGTTTAACAAATTTCAAAAAAGCTTAATTCAATTTGTTTTTCATTAAAAATATTATCAAACACCGTTAATTTTGAAGTATTGATAAAAGTGTATTTTGCTTTGTTTCAAAGTTTGGTAAACTATGATATAGGAATCTGGGGATGAACAACTTTAGTAAGTTTTAAGTTTTAACAGAATATTCCTAATACAAACTGTAAAAATTATTAATAAAAAAAACCCCCATTGATCCTTTCAGGAATAAAAAATCATGACTTTATCAAGTTTATACCTGTATGAGTTATGCAAACTTTACACAAAACACAAAATAATTTTTCTTGTGATACAAACGCCAATAAACCAAATATAATTTTATATAGATAAAACAACATAGCTCTTCCAAATTTGAAAAATCAATAAATTATATGATTTGTAAAATAATAAATAAAATATTAAAATGCAACAAAGAATTGGTGTCCAGCAAAAGGTTTTTAAAAGAAATAAAAATTACTTTGTTAATGAAAGCATACTATTCGGTAAATGATTTTTTTATGACCCTTTCATATAAAATAGGGTTTTTTTAATTACTTTAAATTGCAATAGTAGTTTTAGATTATGATAGTTTATAGTCAACAATGTTTTAAACTTCTTACTGAATCTTTATATTAAGAACTGGTCAACTTTGTGCTATTTAAACAAATGTTTAATGATTACCTTATGACTATATTGAAATCTATGACAATTCTCTATGTACATTATGTATTGACTGAGAAATAAAAATCTATTACCTATTGCCTATTATAGTACCCCCTATTTCAGAGTGGTGGTATATAACATGGCATCTCAACAGGAGGCTGTCATACCACCAGCATTACTCATTTTTTGGTGCCGTTTTTTTTTTTAGAAAAATTTTTAACTCCCATGTTCACCTTGAAATAGAAGAGGATAAACTTATTCTCCAGAAGGGTAATTCTGGAGATTTGTATTGATGTCAATGTCGAATTGTGATAGAAGAAAATGATATATTGTATCTGAAATGTTAACATTGTACGGTATATTGAACAGATAAAGAATCCAAGTGGCTGAAAATTCAGTGCTCTTCTCTCTGTTAGCATATTGTACTTGGTAAATATCCTATTGAGTACGTATATGAAATAGTATCTTTTGCTTTCTAACAAAATAGTCCTTCCAGCTCAGTTGAAAGAAATAGGTAGATTTTATGACAGCTGAAATATTAATTATTTCTGATGGGGTTTACATGTACTCAGTATATTGACAACCGTTTGAGATACATAAAAATTGCTTATAATATAAAGTTTGGGAAATGTTATATGCATTCCAAAACATCTTTTCTATTTTGTCGTAAATAACTGATTTACGAATTTCTTTAATTGAAAAGGCGGCCATATTGGAACGAAAGTATGTATCAAGCTGGCTAATGACCTTAGCCAAGATATTTATAGGATCAATTTTTGTACTTGTTTCAGCATTTCTTTCCGCAGATTTTGGTTATCGAAAAATTCATATGGAATTTACATGTAATCAATACCCCAGAAACTGTTTGTGATACAAAAAACTTGTTTATTACAAAAAGTTCAGGAAATATGTATTCAATTCCAAAACACTTAGTTTTTGCCTTTGTTAATAAATAACGTAGTTGTAAATTTATTTAAAAGTTTGAATGGGTGTCATGTTGAAACTAAATGGCAGACCAAGCTTGCCAACGGATATAGCCAAGATAATTTTACAAGATCACTTATTTTACCAAGTTTCTACTTGTTTGGTTGAGTTTTTTTTTGGTACAGTTACCGATTACACAACTCGTATTACATAGCCAATCGTAGATATATATAGGTATATGTAATATACCATAATAATAAAAATCATAATAAACAATTTTCTAACGAATTTAGTTATTCCCTTACTTTCGAAAAATAATATTCAGTTCAGAGTAAGATGGCTTGTACTTCTTATCACAAGAAAACACTTACTTTATGTATGTCCTTCTGGAATCACTCCTGAACTCATCCTAATCTATTTCTCCTGAATTTAGCAAAGGCCCTCAACTTATTGCAGCTGATAGGTTCTAAAGCATGTGGTCAGCCTCCACACAAAGCATTGACATAATTGTTCAAGCATAATTTCAGTAGGTCAGACTCTAAAGAATCCCTGTTGGCTTCATTTTTACCTGTTTTAATTACTTCCTTGATCCTTCATATAATCAAGCAAATCTGCTTGCCTTCAGAATTGCACACTATCAATACAATTCTAAGATATTCAAATATTTCATAATATATTAATAATTTCATTTTTTGTTTATTGTCTCTCTTCCTTGGCAGGCTAGGCAACTTTAACGATATTCATACTAATTTATAATATTATTCTATATACCAGAGCGATTGGTATAATAGTATCATATTAAAATTAAGCTTGTTGATCACTCTGCAAGTGCTTCAGTTCACCTGTTAAAGTGAACGTCTATGAGCTTTAAAAGTGAGATTGTTGATCACTCTGTAAGTATTCAGTTCACCTGTTAGTGTCTATGAGCTTTAAAAGTGAGATTGTTGATCAATCTGTAAGTGCTTCAATTCACCTGTTAGTTAGTGTCTATGAGCTTTAAAATTGAGATTGTTGATCACTCTGTAAGTGCTTCAGTTCACCTGTTAAAGTGAATGTCTATGAGCTTTAAAAGTGAGATTGTTGATCGCTCTGTAAGTGCTTCAGTTCTCCTGTTAAAGAGGGTGTCTATGAGCTTTAAAAGTGAGATTGTTGATCGCTCTGTAAGTGCTTCAGTTCTCCTGTGAAAGAGAGTGTCTATGAGCTTTAGAAGTGAGATTGTTGATTGCTCTGTAAATGCCTCAGTTCACCTGTTAGTTAGTGTCTATGAGCTTTAAAAGTGAGATTGTTGATCACTCTGTAAGTGCTTCAGTTCACCTGTTAAAGTTAGTGTCTAAGAGCTTTAAAAGTGAGATTGTTGATCACTCGGTAAGTGCTTCAGTTCACCTGTTAGTTAGTGTCTAAGAGCTTTAAAAGTGAGATTGTTGATCACTCTGTAAGTGCTTCAGTTCACCTGTTAGTTAGTGTCTAAGAGCTTTAAAAGTGAGATTGTTGATCACTCTGTAAGTGCTTCAGTTCACCTGTTAGTTAGTGTCTAAGAGCTTTAAAAGTGAGATTGTTGATCACTCGGTAAGTGCTTCAGTTCACCTGTTAGTGAAGTGTCTAAGAGCTTTAAAAGTGAGATTGTTGATCACTCGGTAAGTGCTTCAGTTCATCTGTTAGTTAGTGTCTATGAGCTTTAAAAGTGAGATTGTTTGGTAAGCATCAAAACCTATCTAATTTATTGTTCAAAATTATTTTTTAAACAAATTATTGAAATACATTTTTTGTTGTTCCATTGTAAAGGAACACTTGCTAAATGTTATTGATATCATAGTTCCCTATTAGTGCAAACATATCATACACGAAACTCATTAGGCAGAACTATCATTAAGTCATTGATAGAACTGAAGGATTTACTGGGTGTTAACTCGGTTCAATCATTATTATTCTTTATATCTGCCAATTCTATTGATTAGTTGCATAAAGCACTGATAATTGTTCTCAGTGATCAGTTTATACCACAATGTGTTGAAAAAATTGGATAATTTTCTTTATCCTTACATTTGACCATTTAGCAATACAATGTGCCATTCTAGTAGTTATTAGTTCTAGTCTGAATATTAAAGTCCTATAAAACCAATTACTGTATCAGCCAATCAAACTTGATTAAGTTCCATAAATAAGTTTCCAAAATTGACCAAGATATACAGGTCAACAAATCATGGTAGAAAGAAAAGTCTATGGTCAAGAACGTAGCCAGGAAAAAATTGGGGGGAGGGGGGTCAAGACGACTGATAGTTTTCCGTAGTGAACAGAAAGTAAGGTAAGTGCAGTCAACCGCTCATTCCTCATTTTGTTAAAAAGTTCTTGACCCGTTGCAATGTTGAGAACGATCATTAAGCGGTACACGTCAGTAATACTGAATTATTAAAAAATAATCGTTTACTAAAAAAGTAATTGAAAATTTGGGGGGTCCGGACCCCTTGGAGCCCTCTCCTGGCTACGTCCCTGTCGTATATTACATAAATGTAATGGAAAATGATGAAGTATGGGAGGAAAAAAAAAGTACATACATACCAAATGTCAACATCATTTTTATTTATTAGCACAAAAAATAAACACACTAAAACGAGTTTTAATCTATTTATTAATAACAATTTATTCCTATTTATTTAATTCTAATAGATAAACTGAAAATCTGCATAAATATGTATTTTATGATATATGAGGTATCAGGCCGAGCTTATTTATATATATATTTATATGTTCATATCATAAATCAATGGTTGACTAGACATAATAATCTTACTTAAATTAAATTATACACTGGAAATTCATTAATCCTGAAAATGTGCCTTAAACATGTACTGTTTTGAAATTAGTAAAATCCCTCGTACCGAACTGTATACTAATTGAGAAGAATAATAATTAAACATTTATTCCATTTTGTCAATGGTTTTTCAGAATGAAGTAAGCCTGAAAGAAACTTGGAAGTTATGGCTATAGCACAATTAGGCGTAAACAGGTATTTTACTGAGAACAAATGTATGCCTTCAAGAAATATTAGAATTAAAATTTCTTTAATGAATTATTTAAAAAATCGTCTTAGTTTTACAATCAAATTAATAAACGTTGTTGAATAATTAGAGATTTACACATGTTAAGAACGAGGCACACCGTTTTCAATACTGTTTAAACATTATAGTATTAATAAATTGAAAGTGGCCATTGGGCTTAATACAGATAAACAGAAACACATTTTTAAAGACACTGCAATATCTTTTACAGTTATTATTATGATGGTGTAATTGCTAATTTTGATTTTTTAAACAAAGAACATAGTTGAACACTGCGGACTTACACAGTGTTAAGACAGGCTCTTGTATGCCTCTAAATAACAATTACACAGTATCTTCTGTATGCATTTAGCCTAATAGTGACCAGCAGTTTTGTGCTATGAGTACAGTACACTTAGATTCCTAAAGATTGCTATGTGTTTGCTGTTTCCTTTGAAAACAGGATAATATACATTGAGGAGGTCAGTTTAAATCTATGTATATATATAATTAAAATCAACTTTACATCAATATGATTCAGCCTATCAAAGTATCTAATTCATTTACACAATATATAACCACATTGTAATTATTTACATATGTATATATACTTGAAGAAGAGAAGCGATTATCGAGGAAATATAAGTTATCAATGCAGGTAATGTTGTTTATAAACACATGTGAATAATAGACATCCCAACACCTTTTCACAGCCAAGTAATTTTTCTTTACTGTATAAATGTGTGAATAGAGTATTTTAAGACTGAAAAGGATAAAATCTTTAGTGATATAATTTAATGCAAATGACAAAGTAGAAAAAAAATTGTTATACAATCTGTAAATAACCTCAAGGATTATTCTGACTATTATTTAAATTAGATATTTCACATGAATTTCTATCTTAGAAAATGAGATGTAATATCAATGATAAATACTATTTTTACATATACAAATAAAATTTATTTTATAATATGGCTCTAAGAGTTGCTGTCAACTTTAGTCTGATCCTAACCTAACTTTATGCTGAAATTGAATATCTTAATTTAATTGAGTTAAATTTAGTTCAAGACTGACTGCAGAATATTTCTGCTTATTGACAATAGTATGAATTTAACTAAAAGGTTCTTGCTGTGTGGTGATTTCCTTTGCTTTTCAGAACTCAAAATTGAATATTATAATTAGTGGCTTTAAATACTTACTTCCTGGAAATTTAAATCTATTCTTGTTTTAATATATGATTTACTAGTAAATGCTAACTAAAATAACCATTTTAAATGTAAATTATAGTTACAGTGAACCACTTTTATAACCTTATAGACAAGAGTTATTCCAAAAATACTAGTAAAAGTTTTTAGCATTATTGAACTAATTTTGTATTCATTTTTTCTATTTGAACCATTTTGCCCCAGTTATGAAATACTTACCTAAATAAAAAATGTAATTATGTTCATTCAATTAACAGAAAATCGTTAAAAATATATTATATTTAAGTACCTGCCTGTTTTCATGAATTTGCATCTATGTAATTAATAATTTGTGTTTACTGGATGGGCTGATAAAAAATATGTTGATAAAGAAATTCCCATGGCAATGGGAAATCAAAGAAACCAATTCTAATCTCTGTTATGTAAGAATAAATAATTTCAGAAGGTATTCTGCTACACCCAATACATGTCTTTCAGATATCCTACTTTTATTTTTATAAAATGTTATTCAGCTACATTGGAAAATAAATTTTTGAAAATATGGTTGATTTTAATATATGATGATAATATATTTAACTGTACAATATTAGCTCAAAGTAATATTTAAAGTGTAAATAAAATGAATAAAAAGCGAGCTATACAGTAGAGCAAATTTACATTTAAAATGTGGTAAATTTTTCAAGTGGTTAGTAAAGTTATTTTAGGATTTGAAAATGAGTTGTTTTATCTAACAGAATTAATGTTAAAGTAATAGTTTTTGAGTACATCATAAAGTGGTTTTAGTATGTATATGATGTATGGGTACTACAAAAACATTAGTAGTTTTTAACAAGTTTCTCCAGTGTATTTCTTTCACAAATAAAGTTATGGGAAAACAGTTAATAAACAGTACAATTAAACTATTATAAAAAGAAATAATTCGTTAAGATCAATTAGTTTGACATTTTTTGTTGAATCAACCTGCCCTAACAATTCAAATATTTATTTCTTAAAAAATATTTCTGAGATTTTTTATTAATTATATTTACTTTTGTAATATCAGAACTGCTCAAACTGTCAAGTGTCTTGACATGACAAGGGCATAGAGAAGGAATGTTAAAGAAATAGAAAATGTATGGTTGAAAATAATTGGAGGGGAGGGGCTCATCCCCATGCCTCGGGTGTTGTAGAAAGCAAACAGCCTTCATATAGTGTGCAAAAATAATGCTCAAAACAATGAATTTATATCTTGATCAAGCTCAAATTTGCTAAAGTAAATTACAAAAAAAAAAAAAAAAAAAAAAAAAAAAAAAAAAAAAAAAAAAAAAAAAAAAAAAAAAAAACACTAGGAAAGTCTGCTTATTCACATGTTACAAGCAACAAAGAAATGTTATTACATAAAACTATATCTCCATATACATAAGGTGTTTGGCTAATTGAACAAAATTATTGCTTGGAATTCTTCCACAAACAACATCATTCATAAATAGCTTTCCTTTCAATGTATAAACCTTAGATATCTTATTTATATTTTATTGACATACATATTTACTTTTTTACACAGTTCATCAGTCTCGTATAATTATTGACTTATAACAATGAAGAACGTTACACACCAGGAAATCGCTGTGTAAATTCCTTCGACTCCCTCATACTTGCCATTTGGCACTCAATTCGGTTACTTTGACTTAGCATCACACTTATCTATCTGATATGACTAGGCCTGTAAGCTTCAATTTTAAGATTTTATGCAGTATCCATAAATCTGGTTTAAAAATTTAAAATAAAATATTTGTAGCGATACAACCGAAACTTCAAGAGATTTGAAATGTGTAATTAATAATGACAACTCATGGAAAGTACGTGTTTGTAGAATGGCAATAAGGCATCTGTATAGTTTTGAAACACAAAAGTATCCTCTAAAAATCTAGAGTAAAAAATCATAGAAACTCTACTGATTCCTAAGATTTTCAAAATATAACAGACAATTCTTCAAAAATTTCAGTAAACTAAAAATGTGTTAATTTTGAAACATTTTATCAACAAAGACTTTTGTAAAACCAACATTTAACTTTAAACTTAAACGGAAAACAATGGAAAGAATAATTATCTTTTGATGGTAAAATATTTTTATCTTGACTCATGTTTCTTCCAAAATCAAATTCTTTTTAATGGTTGCACTTACAATATATGCCTTAAAAGTTAAGTTAAAAGAACACAATGAAGAAAGAACTATGTGCGTTAACATAACACAAGACAGATTTTCTAAAGCTATTTCCTAAAAAGGAATGTACAAGTTGAAGTATGCGATGACAAGTATTTCTTTTCAAGAAATTTATTGCATTTTGATACTACAGTAGAAAACATATAATACAAGGAATAGGAGATTCTTGCTTACATCTGATCCAATTTTTTTTATTTTGAAAGTGATTGTCATCATTTTTTCATTGTCAATGATCAAGTTATATTGTTTAATTTCGTTGCCTCGTTTTATTATCAGTGCAATAATTAGTAAAATAAAGCAAACCAATAAAAACCTTAATAAATAAACTACATAGATAAAGTAAAACACATGTATATAAAAGTCATGACAAATAATTTAAAATTATTAAAGAAATAATTGGTCTAGGATAAAGTATCTAAGCAAACATAAGCAATAAATTTATGTCCTCACTATATCGGAGCTGTATCCTATGTTATTTTGAGTTAGTGACTTTTATAACTTTATTGGCTTTAAAATAATTATTTATAATATTTGGATTGGTGAACTATTATTTGAGTGGACAGAACTAATGTGATTCTACTTAGTTAACAGTTTAAATTATTTAATCCCTTTCATTAAGTTGCTTATGTATCATAATAGTGTTTATAGTATGATAAAGAATTCAAACAACAGTTTATCATGGCATTTTAAAACTAATTTATACAGTATGCTTTCATAACATATTGGATAAGCATCATATAGACTGCTTTTTAAAAATTTTAAAGACAAAAGAAGCTGTAATGCGAATAGAGCTGGGATTGGATATTTTATAGGATATTACATTCGTAATATACAAAAAAGATAGTGTTTTTCTATAAAGATAAAACTTTTAAAAGTCAGTGCAGTTGTTCTTGTCCACAAAAAAAACCATCCAAGTTCAGATTTTTGCTTAACGACGTCACTATTTTTATGAGTACTTTTTTTATACAACATATGGCAAAACATAGCTATAATTTGAATAATCAAGAATAAAACATTTAAATGTTCTTTCCCAAATCTTCAATAATTTCTTCTGTTGACTTTATAGTGTTATCAAGCCTACAAGAGTAAAATGCACTAATATATAACACATTTTGGTAGATGTATTGAATTCATGTATGTGTGTGTAATATATATATATATATATATATGTATATAAATTTAAAAACATGAAACAAAGTACTCTTTAGTTGAAAATTAAACATAAGATAGAGAATTAAGTATGGCTGTTAAAAGAACAGTAAACTTAGTTTCCATTTACAACCAGATATAACCTGGCAAGTCTACAGTATAAAAATAATGATCCGCATAAAATTGATAGCTAATATTTATACTTAAAAGTTTAAAAAACTCTATATGTTTCATTGTTATCTAGACCATACAAATATTTTCAAAATATATAAAATCATGTTATGAAAAAAAGAATAGTGGGAGTGTATTGCAGATAGTGTATTTTTGTATATTCAAAGTCACTTGTTCTTTTTTATGAATGATCTGGGATTGTATATTACTAATGTAACGGTACTACTAAAATGTGCCAAAATAACCATTTATAGAGTTTACAAACAAATTGTACACCATAATGCATGCCAAATGTTGACTGTGTTTGCTATATATATATATATATATATATATTTATATTTATATAAGACTATGCATTATTTTTATATTTAATACAACATCGACTGACCAAATTTGGAACATCCATATGGTGAATTGTGTAAAATTTTTTAATAAGCTTCCAGAATTTTTTCATGTTACTCCATAAATAATTTAAGAAGGAAATTGCATTTGTGGCTTTTGAATAATCCACTTTATTCAACAAGCTGTCGAAATTGACGAGTTTTTATCTATGGATGTCAATATACAGTTTTAAATTATTAGGCTTTGATTTTAAAATATATGTTTATTTTACAACTATTGTAAGGAAAATTTTTTAAATCTGTTTTGTAGTTTTCCATAAGGAAATTACCTTTATATTTATGCTAAAAAATTTATTGACAATGCCCATTTCATGGTATATATGATCAACAGTAATAAATGTCTTAAGTCTTAATACCCATCCATGTTTTAGTACCAAAAAACTGTTATTGGTTATTCAGAATAAGATCTCAAGTTGTTTGTACTTCATTGTTTGAGTATTTAATTACTATGCACTTAACAAGAAAAACTAACATTGTTTGGCTATTAATAAGATCTTTAAAGTTAAATATCTCCCGTAATTCTACAATCAAAAATAAGAACATAAAAGTGTTTGAGGTTTAACATTGTTCTTATGGGGCTAAAATCAAGATGGCTACCATTACAGCTGGATATTAAAGTTATATAAATAGACTGCATTCGAGAAATAACCAATGTAATTAAAGCACACATCTTAGAGTTTACTGCAGATTAAGATGACAGCTTACTGTATATTAAAATAAGGATAAAGTTTAATTGGATGAATAGAAAAAGTTAAAAAGTCTACTTAATGAAATGAGTCTGTAAAATTTGTCTTACATTTCTTTCAGTAAATAAGTCAAATTATAGATTTACTCTACTTAAATTTACTTGTTCCTTAATACAAATTATGATTACTAAATTGTTTTGTATTTTTATCTTTTATCAAATTTTTGATTAATTGTGCATTCTTGTGCAATATTTCTGTCTTTGGTATGTTTTACTTATTCAATACATTTGTAAAAGTCTTTGTATGCAATAAATAATTTGATTTGACATCTAAGAAATGGGTTACACTTTTAGTTAAAGGCAAGAAGCATAGTTAAACTATTGGAATTGTACACTGTTTAAAAAAACACCAAACGTAGTTTGACGTTGTTTGCGGGCACAGTTTTGGGGTAACACACTGTCTCAGAATCGTGTGTTTACGTGGGTGAGTGAATGATGAAGAGTTGAAAATGAAAGTCATGATCGACGCCCGAAGGGAAGACTTACAGATGACAATATTCATGCTGTTCGAGAGCTTATTGAATGAGCGCCAGCTAACCGAAGAAGAAATTTAATCAGAAGTGTGTATCAGCTACGGAAGTGTTCAATCCATAATCGCTGATCAACTCGGATTCAGAAAAATTAGTGCTCAATGGGTTCCGAGGTTGTTGACTGAAAAAAAAACAGGTCAGTTCGGAGATCACTGGTAGGTTTATGTATCAATTTCAGCAAAGAAGGAGAGGCGTTTTTAAAGCGCATCGTTACATGTGATAAGATGTGGTTTACATCACTACAGCCCGAGTCAATAATGGCAAGTCCGGTAAGGAGTTGTGAAGAAGGATAAAGGTTGCCCTGTGAAAGCCAGAACTTGTCTCTCTGCTGGAAAAGTCCTTGCAATGATTCTTTTGGACTTTAGGGGAATTTTATTGGTTCATGTTTTACATGATCAACGTACAGTGAATGTGGCTTATTGTTACGGTCGGTGAAAGCCGCCTATCGTATGAGACATACCCATCAGAGATGTCATTCTCCTCCACGACAACGCCAGGCCTCACACTGTTAAAAAAGTAAAGAATTTGAATAAAAAATTTAACATTTTCACTTCCGCAATAAATGAATCTTTTTATTTAACCCTGTCAAACTAGAAAAATTAGATTAATAGTGAGTGTATTTTTCCAGCATCATTTAAATAAAACTTTCATTTCCCGTTTTAGTTTCCGCCCCTATTTGTTTACAACTTTCCAAAAATAGACAAGGTTTTATACTGATTTAAATCGTCAGGAATAAATTTTACAACTGATATAGAGTTTGTACTATAAGTATGAGTGTATCTCATACATCTGTATGTGGTAAACAAAACAACCCCACTACATTTTGAAAATTAATTACTCCTCCTTAGTATCAAATCCTTTGATGGTAAGACTACCACCATAAAAATTATTGATAAAGAATAATAAGAAGTTAAATAGATAACTAAGCTTTGATTGTTTCCTAGTGCTTTTTAGCTATCAAAGTGATACATGAAATAATCTCTTGGTTTCAATTAAACTGAGTACCGACTATAAAAATGTGTTAAAACTTTCTTTTGTTATATACACAACTCATAGAGATAAGGTTAAATTATATTAACATATATATAAACATTATGTATAAAACAAATAAATAAAAAGCAAAATAACAACATTAACGATAAATAAATTACTTAAAAAAATTATAAAATGCTGTACAACACATATATCTATAAATATTGTTAATGTTACAAACAAAAATACTAAATTGTACAAGTTTATTATTACTTTATATAAAAATTATTTGTATTTATACAATATACTTTTATAAAGTATACAAAGTAATAGTACGAAAACATAATACAAAACTGGTACCAGATGTAGGCAAGAGTAGTCAAACCTTAAGCTAAGATCTAAGTACGTACACAGGTAAAGCTCCGCCTGGCTCAGAGCTAAGGTACTTTTAAATCATTATATCTAATAGTATTCACAAATTCACTAAAATAAAAATGCTTTGACAGCTTCGCTTGTCGGGTAACGTTATACATCGATTTCTGGCAAAACCCAGAAACACACACAAATGAACATTAAAACGAAGTAGTTTTCAAGGCCTCCATTCTCGCAAGGTAATGCAAAGCGTATTTCACAATGCGGACAAAAATATATAGAAATCCTGTAAATCATCCAATAAAAACGCACGAAAATACATATAAGGAACTATGTCAGCGTTGGGTGTTATCGGCACTGGCAGGATTAGCGTCACTAACACTACTACTAGCACTGCCACTAACCCTACTACTAGCACTGCCACTAACAGTCGAGTGAAGCAATGTTTGCGGTGACTCGGACGCCTCCGAGGCGTCAACTCCTCGTGATGACTCACCAGGAGCAGAGCAGCGGACATCAAAAGTGCAGCAAAGCTTGCCGTCCTGAAACATCCACATCTTGTTTCATCTTGGAAATGAATTTATCTAATATAGGTTACTGCTTAATTTATTTTTGGGTAAAGCACGGGTTGTTTCCTTCTACAGTTCAATATTCTCTTTGGCTCTGTTAGAACCTGATCCCACCTGAGGTTATTTAACTGGTGTGAATGTTTCAAAATTGAGGTTTACTTTTCCTAATTAATTACATACAATATGACCTAATGATGCACTTACTAAATTCAGAATAGCGTTATAGTAAAATGCATGGAGATAATTTATTCTATGGTAGGCCAAATTAAGGTAGGCCTTTAACCCATTAGCATGCTATGGCAAGCAGTAACTGCGTGAAATGGCAGTAGCACAGCCTTGGAAAACAAAATCCTAACACTTTGACTCTTTGTACGTAATTGTACTGTCATCTGCTACATAGCAACAGAGTGAAATTTTCCTAATCTTATCTGTTATATTTTTAATGTTTCTGGTTGGCACAACTGCGTAACAAATTACTTTTTCCTTTATTGCAGCCAACTGATATTTGCTGTTTTAAGGATTGTGAGTGGGGCACTCATAAATGGGATCTGTGTAAAATGGCATGTTTTAATAGATGTAAAAGCTAAATATTGTTTATCTAGCATCATTAATAATAAAAACAATACTCTTTTTCTAAAACATTTATTTACCATGACATACTATACTTATATATTTTACATGAGCCTATATAATACCTATTTATGAATGTTTTATGTACTATAAATGTAATAGTATAAATATTTTTTTTCGTTTTCATAATAAATTTATAACACTTAAAGAGTGTAATTTAGTGAAAACCAGTTTGAAAAAAATGAATTCCTAGTCACACAAAATGTGCATGCCAATGGGTTAAACTATTCCTTCAAAGGACAGGTTCATAAAATTGTAATTTTGTTTGCACGTAATAAAACTTGAAATACATGATAAATTTCTTCATTCTACCTCAAGTAATTTCAATTTAAAGACTTATTCCTGATTTTGAAACTTTCCTACAAGATTTTTAAGTGTTAACTAACAAAATGATTATCATATTACGGTCTAATTTAAAGAAACGTTTGTATTGAAAACTGAGTTTGATAAACTATTCATTGTAATAATGCTACTTCAATGTATTAGAAAAATTTCTAAATGGAACTGAATTGCAAAAAGATTTACGTTTTATTGCAAATAATAACGTACATTATTTTAACTACTTGAGATCACACTAAATTAAACAACACATGTAATTAGAATTTACCCTGTAATTAAATAACTATGAAATGTAATCAATTCTCCCTAATATTCTGATAAGTTTTAAAATTTTTATATCCCCATTATCAGTACTCTCACTTTGTTAGTGATGATGTTGAGAGATACTATCAGATATCAACTACATTCCACCTGTCTAGATATAATTACTCTCATTTCTAAACACCTGATAGTATTTTCATCATAAATTACATATTAAAGCAGTTGAATTCATGGACCCTAGATTATCTGGACCTCAATTATCCGAACACCAGTTGTCTGGCTTAGATGGTGTTCAAACAGGAAGTGAAACAGTTTCGTGTAGCTTTGTAGTTATCAATAACCCAAACTTTCATCCTTAGTTTCCTTCCCAACTTTTAAAGACCTTGCTATTATTGATCTGTTTGGGAGAGTAAACCATTGAAAAGGCTAGCTAATAGTGTTAATTGATTGTGTTAAACAAAGCTTCTTACAACAATCAAGGAGGTTTTTTTAGCAAGCCTAGTCGATGTTACGTTGCTTGTTTGTTGTATGTACTGATCTGATGACCAATACATATCCTGTAATTCCTATCTGCCTGAGGGAACAACATCCTGTTGTAAAACAACTCAGACGAGTTGTTATGCAACAACAGTACGTTTTTTTCTACTCCACACAATTTAACATCTGAGTAGCAAATGTGTTCTATAATCTATTAACCACGTCTTGTACAGAAACCTGAACAGCATGAGTGCTACATGAATTATATCAGTTCTGTAATTGGTAAATCTCACTCTTATATTTTCTTGTATTCCAGCCACATCTCAAAAGAGATAAATAGGTTAGATGAATATTCCTAAATATCAATCTTCTGGCTGCTCTATTCCTGCACTGTTGGCCTATGATTCTAAATTGTGCATAAGGCACGATGATGCTTGAAGTGCTTGATTCTCTGCAGGATTTCGGCTTTAATAATTATCTAATCAAACCTACAAAACTTCTAAAGGAACCTTGATGTAGGAGTCAGAGTTTAGGATCCAGACACCACAAACTAGTTTAGTTTAGTATGTAAGCTAGTGTTACATCCATTAACCCATTCACATGTTCTCATTGTCGATCTGGGCTATTTTGAATTTAGTTACGTACGATAGGTGTCTTTTATGAGTAATTTAAATAAATGGTTTAAATGATTAACTAAAGGTACACATAGATTATAACACTTGTTTCATCCAAATTCTTTTCCGATTACAACCAGATAATGAAGGGTCTACAAATCTTACATATAACATTTCCCCTCTAGTTCCAATTAATAATGACCTATTTTAATTATATTAACACTAGGCTCTTTTTCTACCTAATGGACATATGTGTCCTCGAGATGCAATATAGTCAAAGCCTTTTATGATATAATCTATATTCTCAATCAATGATATGCAAATTAAATTATACCAGACCATATGTTGCAATGCTTTAGTAGGCTGTTGTTGGATCGCTGTAAAGCAATGGACGAGTGGAGGGAAGGACTGGGTAGGTGGGGCAACAGTAAAATCAAGAAGGCAAAAAATACATAAAGAGAAACAAACAAAACATGCGGCCATAAGAAGGGTGCAGCTGCAATCTATTGCAAGACAAGTGCAGACATGCTTTCACTCACACTCCCTCACCACCAGTCGCTGGAGTACTACATTGCACAGTATTTGTTCTTTTTCTTTTCTTTTTTTACATATTAAAGTTACTTATTTCACGAATATAGACTCTGACGGATACCTTTTCTAAATTCAAACTCTTGGATTTTTGTGTCGTGAAGAATTTTAAGACCTGTGTATTTTAAAAAGAAATTTTAACTTCAGCCAGCCATGCTACTAACTAAAAAGGAAAAAAATATAACGATGACACAGCTGATATGTTGCAAACGTTATTTGTGTTTTAGAACTGCCGATGTTTAATAATTACTGGATTGCTAATTCAGTGCATGGAGATGGGCCTTCTCTATATAGCACATTATGATATTCAGCTGTTCAGAAGAAGGCTGTAATCTACTGCAGGAGTCAATAAATAATTAAATCTAGTTTCTGAACGTAAAAGTTCATTAAACTGCCAATTATTGGTCACTCCAACCTGCTGTATACTGCATTGGGCTGGTGCAGGCTTACTTCATATGATTGAGCAATCCAGTAGTTATTATACATCTATGTTTAAACCGGATTTAAATTAGTATGATACGTGGCAGAGCTGTTAATTAGGGACCTTGAATTAAGCTTAAAGACAGTCTGTTCTAAGAGTTCTATTCAATATATGTAATATTAATTTATGCAACATATTAAATTTGGTTATTTATAATTTTTTGTGATCAATTCAAATCATTTATTTCATTTCAAACATGCAAAAAGGTAATGTTCACTTTATATTTTTATTTTTGTTAATGTTTTTAGAAAAAGTAGCACGTTGGGTGCAATGTGCTGCTTATTTTAGTGCTTCAAACATAACTGCAATAATATACTTAAACACATAGTGCAAACTCAAAAATCAAGCTGTTGGTGATAAATATGAATGAAAAATAAGCAGTAAAAGGCAAAACTCTCTTAACAAAAGGCTTTATTTTGTTTCTTGGATTAATATATTATTATATATATATTAATATTATCTAGTTAATATTGTTTATTTAAATATTTAAAAAATCTTAACAATATAATTAACGTACTAGTCTAAATAGCATAATAATGCGTAACTTTTAATATAAGCTGAGAGTAGTTTTGAAACATTCATACTAATAATAAAAGTTTAACTTATATTTTAAATATTCTTATTTGTTTTTTATACTTAAGTAATTAACTATTATTAGTATAAACGACCTGACAGCTTTTTATAAAAATGACGGGCATTTTTCATGATAGAATAACACGATTAATAAAATAATAGTATGCGTAAATTTATATATTTTATCAATGGAAGGACTGTATATATGAAAAATTAAAACAGTAATTCTAGAACAAATAGATATTGCATGAAGGAGGGTGAGTGAATTAAATGTGCATAGAAAAGTGTGCGGACTTTTGACGAGCAGAAGAGTGCTTTTAGACAGTCTGAGTTGGTTAATCTTAAATTTTCATAGCTTAATATACTGCATTGTTATTATAATATTAGTTTTAAAGTGTAAATGTAGTTGTATCATGTGATTACCGATGCACACAACACGCCAAATTGCTCACCAAAGTGTCGCAGTACGGCACCTGAAATGAATCCGAGTTAGTTGGTTAGTAAAATGTCTTGCAATGAAGGCAGTTGTCCTTCAAACATCACACACAACAAACAGACTAAATTACTAAACAAAAAATAAAGCTTTGTTTCGCATGAACACAATTGAAATCCAATTCATTTTGAAAACAAAACTTTGCACACTACACTTGTGATTAGATCAAACTGCTTAGCCACACAAATATACTAATACACATAAAAATAATAATCTGGAAATAAAAATACTTTAAATCCGTCGTACATTTCAACTGCATTTGAATAATGACACCTTATAAGTAATAATAAAAAAAAAACAAATCATGAATATCATAAAAGTTTTCCAATTTACACCTCAGTGAAACGTTGCCAACACATTCTTTGTTTGAAGCATATTATTGGCAAAGGATGATTTGAAAGAATAACATGTTTTGGAAATTTTTAATCGTTTTATGTTACAAAAATAGATCATTACATTTCAATAATTGGAGTCTTTTCTCTTCTTCAGGCATCAATAAAACCTTAAAGCATACATAAAGAAATTGAAAACTAATTATTGGTGATGAACTAGTTATAGACAGAGTTGACTTTGTATTTCTTGGAAGTTATCTGAAGGAGATAGCATCAGACAGCAAAAAAACCGGTAGCTGGCGATAAAAAAGCCATATTGATTGCTGAGTGAGTTTCAGTCGATAATGATACAACTTCACCCCCTCCATTCACCTTTATAAGCGGATTTGCATTTTTGGGTCTGTCAGTTTTAGTTCATCTGTTGACAGAAGACTCCACAACAATGCCAAAAATCTCAAGGTTAATTATGTTAGCAACAATTATATGCCAAAAATCTCAAGGTTAATTATGTTAGCAACAATTATATGCCAAATATCTCAAGGTTAATTATGTTAGCAACAATTCAATTCAGTGTGAACCAGAAAACTTAGATGATAGTCATGTCACTGGCTATGTTGGTCTATAATATCTAAGATTAACTTATATTTAAACTTGGATAAATGAAGATGAGATTTTCATATTTATTTACCCTTCACAACACACGGAGAATGATATATTTGACCGGTTTTGCTCTAAACGTTATTTACAGTAGACTTGTTTAACTAGAAGACTTGATATGTCAAGCTAATAAACAAGGTATGGTCCCCAAAAAAGTTCATTTGAATGTACAAACACACATCTTATTCTTAGCATGGCATAAGTATTTATACTCAATGCTTTAACATTTGGTCAAGATTGTCATTTTGGTTAAGTCATAAAGTTTGTGAATCTCTGCAGCATCAGCCATTCACATCAGTTTGTCATTTGTTCATTATTTAATTTCTAGTCATAATTGTTAATTTTAAGCTGTATTGTATTTGTTAGAGAAACTATAAATTTAGCTGTGATCATTTGTAGCTGCAGTTACTTATAGTATTGTTTTATTTACGTTGTTTTACTCAGTTTCTTATGAGTTAAAAATTGGTGCTAAATGTACAAGAGTTCATTCAAGATTCAAGATGCTTGATTGTCATTAAGTATATAAGGGTGAAATACATATTGTCAGAGATATAAGCCACTATTAAAATACATCTAATGACTTGGAGACTTGTAGACTAAATTGATTGCTATTTGTCATTTGATAACGGTAAATGATTGGCAGATTTAGCAGACTTAGAAAAAAGCAACGACATTTTTAAAATATGTAGAGATAAGGAGAAAATTGTATTTTTAATCTACTGGACAGATATAATGCACGAGGGTCATTCGGAAAGTAAGGCAAGATTTTGTATAAAAGGTAAATAGCAACCGATTAAAAAAAACTTCTTTCATTTGATTCCTGACATCTTTATTTATTTTTCAACATAGTTTTCAATTTTGTTGGGTCTGGCATTGTCATGCAACAAGAGAACTCCAGATTTCAAATAGGTCACATCACTTATTCTGTATTGCACGTCAAACTTTAGCCAGAGTATCGCAATAAGTGGCTGCATTTATTGTTCTTCCTCGTTCCATAAACTCGACTAACAATATTCCATGTCTATCCCAAAACAGGGTCACCTTGACATTGTGTGTTGGGTTTATTTGTTTGGCTTTGGCTTTGACTTTAACTGATGACGTCATGTGATGCCATTCAATTGATTATTGTTTCGTTTCTGGCATTATGTGAGAAACCTGTGTCTCGTTACCTGTGACAAAGTTCTCTAAAAGTGTATCACCTTCCTCATGATACCGGACCAAAACTCAGGAGTACAACCTATTCTTCTCATTTTGTGTTCCTTAGTAAGCAGCCTTGGAAGGAAAAGAAGAATACAGTGGATGGGGCATGTGAAGAGGATGGGAGATAATAGAATGCCTAGAATAGCACTGGAGAAGGAGGAAGGAGGAAGAAGACCAAGAGGAAGACCGAGAGGAAGATGGGAGGACCAAGTGTGGAAAGACATAGAGAGAAGGGGACTACAGAAAATACAGGTGGATGAAGAGGAGACCTGGAACGATAGACTAAAGTGGAGGAGGCTGTGTACGACGACCCGTGAGAACGGAAACGTCTGACGATGATGATGATGATGACGAGTAAGCAGCCTGGGAACCCAGAGTGAGCACAATTTGCAAAATTTCAAATGTTCAGAGTAAATTTTGTGCAATGCCATTTTACTTACGGTTGGAAGTTCCAGTGCTAATGATGATAGTAAATCACCAATTTAAACTAATATTTTCATCAATGACATTGACCAAGTCTTTCGTGATCACCGATGGCGAGCGAGAACGTGGTTTGTCATGACATTTTCCCGTCCATCTTTGAAAGCTCTCACCCACTTTGCTGTCAGTCATTACATTAGGGCCGTACACTTCACTTATCTGTCTATGAATATCCGCTGCGGGAATGTTCCTTGTTGTCAAAACTGGATAACTGATCATAGTTCGTAGTCGGTGGGTTGATAAATTGTTTTGAACATCATAAATTTGCACAGTAAACCACACTCTACAATGATTTCATTGCAAATGGCACCATTTCGTAGCAAGGCATGCTGTGAGTTGGCACTCATGCGCATTGGGCTGTTCATTCATTACTTAAATAGTTACCGTGAAACAGATCTTACTTTCCGGATGACCCTCATTAAAAATTATAAAGTAATATGATTAAACATACAGTGTAGATGCTACTTACTTATTAGATATACTTTTAAAGTCTCACATTAAGGTCTACATTATAGGATTGTTTTATTTTAAATTAATAATATAGTTAAAACATATCTAAGACCAGTTATGGAGGCATAGCATTTTCAACTGAAGAATCATTATTATTAAAACAATTTCTTGATTGTTCAACAACAATTGTAAGTATAACTATTATTTTATATACATATTTGGTATCAGTTACAAGTTCTTACACTTTGGATGTGCCATTAGTGGATTAGAAATATATCTGACAATAGGGTTCTGTGCCAAAGTTCAAATGTTAACCATATAAGAGTAAGAATAGTCGGATGTCCAAAAATGTCGAAAATCCTATTATTTTGTCAAATTATGCGTTGTCCAAAGTTTAAACAAAGAATTACAAAAGACTACTTTTGTTTAGTTTAAAAAAGCAGACTTCACTAAAACACACACATCTTGCTCAGACAGCTGTTATTCTCAATCTACCAAACAGTATCAGCTGATTAGTTGTAACATATGCATTATCATTGAAAAGCAAAACAAGTAATAATTGATACCTGTCAAGGGGGTTAGTCTCGTCACGTTGAAAGATTATTTCAGAGCAAATATTTAAGTATGAAGAGACAAGACAATAGCCACTTAGCTTAGCCACTTACAATATGTTTGCTGCTTGTACGCAATGAAACATTTTCTTACCCAGTGCAGAGGAACTAGAAAGTGTTCAAAGCTCTTTAGCATATGAATTGGATTCTATTTATAGAACTAATTACCAAATGTTATTGGAAACTGATAAAATATTTTGTAAAAGCTCAAGTACCTTCTTGAAAACTTGGTGATGCTCTTGATTATCTAAAGAATCAAATAGAGAATAATTGAAGAACACTGCATATTGACTAGTTGAAGCCTTGGGTAGAGTGATACGATTTCGTTATACACTTTTTCAACTGAGAAGCCTACTTAGGGAAGGTGCACCAAATCTACAGAAGGAGATAGAATTGAAACGTTTGAAATCAAAGAAGTTCCAGTGAGTTAGCATATCATTAATAATTATAAAAATAGGATCAAAGATGACTTGGAGTAAGTAATGTCTGACAATGCCGTTTTAAGACTCTCAACAAACTAGCAATGGATGTTGGTGATGACAAAAGTGATAAAGAGGTTGCTGAATATAATCAAATTCTATACCAGTATTCTGATGATCTCCAAGCCATGATAATCATCATGGTATCTGATTTGGCTACATTTGTCCTAACATATTGTGTAAAAACAACACAATATGCAACAACAACCTTCATTATTTATCTCTTCCAAATAGTAAGTAAAGTTAAATACAATGCAACATAAAAATATTTCCTACTTGATTAAAATGAGGAAATATAAAAATAAATAATGTAATAGTGGCTCATAGAAGCAGGTGCTGCTCCTTATTGTTATAAAATAAACTTATATAGAAAAACAATTTAAATTACCTGAACTTAAATAAAATAATAATATAAATAATAAATTAAATATTAATACTAAAATCAATAAACGGTGATATACATTGTTTACATCAGCTACTGTTCACATCAGCTGGTATATTTTAAAACAGATTATTCATAAAACCATTGCAGTGATGTAAAATTAACTTTGAACATAAGACTAAAAATCATACTGTTTATTATTCAACAGTGTATTTCTGATGGCAATTACTTCAACTTTAAAGGCCAATGTGACTTAAGTCTGGATCATTTTTATCATATTTGGTATTTGTCTCATTGTCTATAGCACTCGAGCTTTAAAATGAATCTCTTAAAGCAATCTTATTATCTTTACATCTTTAGAAATTTTCTGGGGATCAATTCGCTTACGGAATTAAATATATAGATTAGTAAAGATTACCATATTTAATTATATCAGATTGTTACAATGGTGTTCTGCAAAGTACTGATTTTACAATATTAAGTACTTTAATAATCTAGACTTCACTCATCATTGTATTTTGCCACCTGTAGTGCAAGTATTAAAAAATAAAAACAATAGGTCCAGTAATAATGGTTGTTATTTTTTGTACGTTTCTGAAATACTTCAATTACTGTAAGATTAAATAGAAATATCATTGAACTAAAGCTTACAATTTTTATTAAATTAATAATTTTCATTATCTTTTATACAAAAATAGTATGGTACAGTACAATATTAAATTAAGAAACACTATTTCATTATTTTATACAAGATAAGTTTTAAAATTGCTACCCATTACTACCTCCATTAAAAATTCAAATTTTTATCATGGCCTTTTAACTTGTTGGTTTGTACAAAAATTAAATTTTGAAATGGTGATGGATTTTTAAAGTTAAAAATAACTTATAAAGAATGCTCATATTAAGATAGGACGTGAACTACGCTGTATTGAGTCCAGTTTCAATGTCTTGATTGATGCACCAAATCTCCAACTAATTGTGCATGACAGACATGTTTGACCAGTAATTTTAATGCACACGAGAAGGAATATAATACTTGCGCTGATTACTTAAAGAACAGTCCATTAGAAATAAAATATCTTTGTACTAAATTCATCTGTAGAATGGTAAGAAAACTTGTATAATCACTCTTCTAAAACAAGAGACCTTTGCATCAGGCAGAATGATTTCGGTAAAGGATACTTGATCATTAAAATTATTATTATATATAAATGGTAGATATAGATATTACAGATAGCCTTACCAAAGATGGTTGACAATAGATGAAAATGGAATATGTTCAATACTTGGGCAGCTTGAGTACATTATAAGAGATTGTCTGAGGGTTTTGATAGAATACTGCATTAGAGATCGAAATCTAGCTACTGAAGCAGCTCATTGGTCCATATTACCAAATTTGTCAGTGAACTTGTTTGTTTGACAATCATGATGACCAAGAATAAAATACCTATAGTTAATTAACAGTATCAGAGTACCCGAAATCTGAAAGCAATCTCAGTGACTTCTGCCTACAAAGAAGATTACAATATCTGGCAAACTGAAACAGACATTTATTTAACAGCACACATTCAAAATGGGGTTAGAAAAAAGGTGATAAAACAGTAAACATCACGTTGTACAGTTACACAGCTGGTTTCCAAAAACCGGACAGCCGTTTTGAAAGTCCTCAAAATGAGTAACAATCGTGTTGCAAATCTTACCTTACAATTACACGCTGTGCACTTGTCGTAAGGATCGTTCCAGTGGCTGCCGGAATCATAGAGGCGACCGGCATAGGTGCAGGGCTGGCCAGACGTGACAGTAGTGTTGGATGGTTCAAGGGCACAGGGGTCATTGTGACATCTAGGGCAGCAGTCTCCAGGTGCCAGGAGTGGATCTGCACAGCTGGTAGGTGGGCATTCCATTGGCCAGCAGTCCACCTCCCCGAACTGGGCAAAACCACTAGGTTATAGTCAGTGCAAGCACCTGGGACTTACAGCATTATTTATAGTGGCCTCAAAAGTAAACAAAGGTCTTAGTTTAAATCTCTTAATTAGTAGTAACACTAACAAAGTTTAAAGTTTACTAATCCAGAGTGATAGATGAGTCATAGTGGAGATTTCATCTCTAAATGGACTATAAACTCTTAAAATGATACAGTTTCAAATATTTGTTTAACCCTTCCCACGCCGTAGACTGATATATTAGAATAGTAGATATTGACCAAAACGCCAAATACAGTTATATCCGATATTATAGATCATGTCTCTTAGAGAGTTCTTTAGTTCACAAAAGGCCTTTGAAATGCCTGGTGCAAGCTACGTGCTTATCGCGGTTGCCAAGGAAGCATTTATAAACAACCTTCACTCAGCGGCAGGGGGAGTGGAGCGTCCTTTGTCTAACTCCGATCACCTGCTCGTCAGTTCTGCATCTCCTACAGAGCCATAACCAAACATATCCGTGGCGTGTATTACTGCTTAATTGGTTGTCACGAGTGCAAGTCTACTATTTATCTCGATATTATTTTTCATTGTGTGGTGGTATTGTGTGATATAGTTTGAAATATTTATCTTGTTTTATAGTGCAACAAGGTGTATTTAATTTAATTTAAATTTGTGTGAAATAAACAGTTTTGTAAATAGTTCTTTTTGTTTTTATCAATAAATATGCTAATTTTAAGTAAAATGCCCTGTTTTATTTTTTCCTTGCTTTTACCTTGTATAATTTAGTTATAATAAAAATTAGCTTTGAACTTAAGGAAAAAGTCTTTGTACTTGTCTTGGCGTTATAGGAAAGTCTATTTACAAATTTACTTAGTGGTGTGCAAAGGGTTAACTGATATACAACTAGAGTCAACCCTCTTCTGAATAAAAGTCTCCACAGAGTCGGCTTACAAGAGGAGAGCAATTTCAAGTAAAATGCTTGGAAATCTTATTTTAAAAGCTATACTTTACTTCTGATGTTGTAAACAGGCATATTAAAAATTAGTAATAAATACCTAACAAATGATAAAAATAACGTTTTAACTATCTGCTATCTGTGATTTCAAATGCTATTTTTTATGCCATTTAGAATGTGGTGGACGTAGTAATGTTTATGGCATTCTACTTGATGATTTGAAAAATCAAGTTTGTTTGCACAAACCAGTGGAAGTGGCTCCAGGGCCGTAGTTAGAAAAAACTGGGACCTTCCATTGATGGCCTCACACTCAAGATCCAAAAGTTCCAGAAACAAAAAAATTATTTTGGTTTGAAGTGTCTAGAAGCTGGGAACTTTCAAGTACCAAGAGTAGTATTAAATGTACGATATTGCATTGATATTTAATCATTAGAACAATACAGGAATACATACAAGGCATTCACAAGTCTGACACTGGTATATCCAGCGCTCGCCGCTGCGGAAGACAACGTGCCGCAGCTCCTGGTGTTTGCACGCAGCTCGTGGGTCGCACTGTGGACAGCACCGGTTCCTCTCACTGCCGGGCACCGAGCAGTCACAGCGCGGCTCACTGCAGCTCAACACACCGTTCTCGCATGTACACCGCTTGCACGGCGCACTGTGTGGAGTTACCATCATACCATTCTCGATTTCATTTCCCTCCAGCATACAACCTGGTGACAAACACAATACAACTTTGGTATCGCACTTCATACTCTGACTGTTCTCGCATGTACTGTACACCGCTTGCACGGCGCACTGTGTGGAGTTACCATCATACCATTCTCGATTTCATTTCCCTCCAGCATACAACCCGGTGACAAACACAATACAACTTTGGTATTTCATTACTGAATCTATACTCTCTATAACCACTGATACCAGAGACCAGGTTAATTTTGATTTGTAATGTTAACAAAACGTTTATGTATCTATTGTTACTGTACCCCCTGAACCTCCCTCCTACCTCTTCCCCTACACCAAAAAGACTAGTCCTACATTAAATTTTTAAAATGTGTCAATCTGTCATACTGTAGAGCTCCATTAATATTCAAGTTCCACCTAATTTTATGTGCAGCTTGGACAGTCTAAAATTTTGCCACAATTCATTTGTTAAACTGCTGTACAATAAATGTCAAGCTATAATACTTCATTTTAAAATACAGAGCTATTAGATAACCTTTTACTTACAAAACCAATGTTTGTAAATTTTTCACTTCAATCGAAATATTTCTAACATATCCCCACCCAAATATTTGTATACAATAAACAACATACTTTTGTAAATAAATACACACATCTACACATTCAAAATCAAACACTCCTCTTGGAAAAAAAATTGATATACTAATTTTCAAAAACCATATGAATTAAAGAAATTATATAATATATTTACATAAAACTTTGTAAAGGTTATAATTTGATTTAAGTTTAGATATTGTTGGTGTAATTTTGAAATATACAAATTATTTTCATTTGACAAATATATATTTTTAAAAACAAACATTAGGATTTTTAAAGTCTTTTTGTCATCAAAACTTGGAAAAAATCAACATTTATGGAATGGCAAACAGTTGAGGCAAAGGATTGAGGTCCTCTCTTGCATTTCTAGCAAATAACAGTTCTTTTCCTTTGCCTCTGACAATACTTTTCTTGCAACAAACAAAGCAATTCAATTTTTTTTAGCTGGTGTAAGGTCACCTGAATCATATTATTTCTTTTATTCTCAACCTATTAGTTGTAATTGCATTATATCAGCGTTACTTTGGAAAGATTGATCTTTCCTATAACAAAATTAATAAAACTTTGAACAACTTTTTTATTTTTAAATAACTTTACTTGAAATCACTTCCTAGTTGTATGTTGGCTTTTCTTACACAAATTTTTTATGAACTCATAATTGGACGTTGGGACTCAAAGGATAATCCAATCTCTTTCCAATAGTGTTTTAAAGTTCATTACTTATAACATTATGAGAATCTACATTTGAATAAAATACAAAGATGTCAAACAAAGTACAGTGAGACCTTGATAATCCGGCAAGCTCAGGGATCTGGCAATGCCGGATTATCAAATCTGATTGATTATCAAGATCTTATTTTAAAATAATATGGTTTAAACAAGAGAAATTGCAATACATAAGTATATACGCAATTAGAACATTGCCCGCAGTAGAACATGATCTATTATTGGGTGTTAAGAACTCTGTAAGCACTACACAAACACTAGAAAACATAAAAATTAAATAATTATATGGTGTTACAAAAAATATTACAGTACTGTTCAGCCCGAACATTCCCAAGACGGTACGACTTCTCCCGAACACTTCCAAGACGGCTCCTCAAACGCTTGTTACTGGGCTCAGTTTTACCCGAACACCTGTGACAGGGGTCAATCTCATCCACCCACTTCCGTCAAGATTAGCCCGACTTCACCTGAATGATTCTGAAAAGAACTACTGTACTGTACCTAACGCTAACAAAATTGTAGGCTGCGGGTGCTGAACTATCGAGTGCCGGATTAACGTGGTCCTACTGTAACTGGGTAAGTAGCCAAAAGGCAGCTTGTTTACACAGATACTGACAGCTACTTACTTAGTTTACACTCGTCCTCAGGTCCTGGGTTCTCACTGAGAGGCTTGTGACTACAAGTACACTGGAACCCTCCCTCCACGTTGACACACAGAGCACTCGGGTGACAGCTGTGGCTGCCGTTGCTGCACTCATCCAGATCTACACAACGTGAACAAGTTTTAATATTGTCTATGTTCAATGTATTTGTAAATTAAGATAACAAAAAGGTTGAGCTATGCATTTTCATATGTTATGTGTGAATCTAAGCTGAAAATGAAGAATAACTTTTTTCAAATTTCCACTTTGTTTAGCCGTTTATGCCTTGATGGATTTCGTTTAACTAGTACCGTTGGAATTACAATAAAATTCTCCAAACAGTTGGTGTCTAGTACGTTTTGCATGACTATACTGGTTTTTTTGTTATTTGGCTTAAAACAATTTCAACAGACACCATTTTGTTAATATTAAAGAAAATAACAATTTTTTTTTTAATTTTTTGTCTTACTTATTCAAACCTATGTGCTAAATTTGGTTTCTTTAGCTTTACTAGTTTTAGAGATAACAATTTGTTAGTAAAAAATAAAAATGGCGGTTAGCGGCTAAACGAAGTGGAAATTGGAAAAAAGTTATTCTTCATTTATAGCTTAGAGTCACACACATAGAATTCGAAAAGACACAAACAGTCCAACCTTGTTGTTTCACATTGTATATTTACTTTAAAAGAAGACTAGTCGGTCAAAAAGGCTTTGAGAAACAATTAGATTAAATGTAATTTTGACCTCTCTAAATCTTTTTATTCTCCATGTAAACATTTATTTTGAAGTAATACATTTCAAGCTGCAATTAATTCTAAAAATGTATAGTTACATATATTCAGCTTAAAAATTGTCTGTTAAATTGCCCTAGTTGTTAAGTGATCCTATACAGATTAGTCGTATAACTGGTTTCTTGGTAAAGACTTAAGGTAAAGATATTTTTTAATAATATTTGACCAACAGGAAGCAATTAGTAGATGTAAGAGATACAATCTCACAGATGTTAGATGTTAAGTCAGGTTGGGACCTCTTTTTGATTTATTTCATGGTTTAAACTGTATTTTTATAAACAAAATCCAAACTAAGTCTTATAAAAAAGATTCTTTTTATGCCATTCTTAACTGCTTAATGGGTTGTAAAGTGAACTTTGAAACCTACCCAAAACAAAACTCGAGTAATTACAACACCAAAGTTAATCCATACTTTGAAAATGAAATTGAAAATATCTTGTTAAAAAGTGTAAATATATAAGGAGCTTAAGGAATATTTATGTAAAATCCTTCATATTAACCAATGGTTCTGACTGTTTAAAATTCAACATTCCGTCAAAAGATTTGGAAGTACATGTTAACTAATCAGTATATGAATGTACTTACTGTGAGAAATAAAATTTTCGTAACTAATTAGATCGAGTATCCGAACCTGTGCATGTAGTGGCAAGCGTGTTGTCAGGCAGGATGGTGCTGCGGTAGCCTGGCTTGCAGCGGCAGTAGTACCAACCAGGCATGTTGACGCACACAGCGCTAGGTTGGCAGTTGTGGAGGCCAGCAGTACACTCGTCCAGATCGGACTCACAACTGTTGCCCACGTAGCCCTTGCGGCACTGACACTCGCCTGGCCTCACACACTCCCCTCCGTTCAGACAGGTCTGGCTGCATATCGCTAAACATATTACATTCAGTAAGTTACAAACCAACTTCGATTTCAATTAATTACTCTAAAAAAAACAAAATTCTTTCCTGGCTAACTTCCGGTTGGTATTTACTTATCACTAGAATTATGTTATACATTGCAATTTACATTTATTTATTATAATAATAATTATTAGTATTAACCCTCCCTGCACTGTAGACGGATATATTAGAATGGTAGACCAAAACGCCAAATAAATATGCGATATTGTAGATTATGACTCTTGGAGAGTTTTTTAGTTCACAAAAAGCCTTTGAAATGCCCATGCACACTCCGTGCTTATCATGGTTGCCAAGGAAGTATTTATAAACGATCTTCACTCTGCGGCAGAGGGAGGGGAGCGCCTTGTCTAACTTCGGCCACCTATTCGTCAGTTCTGTGTCTCCTACAGAGCCATAAACAAACATATCAGTGGCATGTATTACTGCTTTCTCAGTCGTGTGCCAGTCTACTACGTATCATCGTGTGTTAGTGTTGCGATTAGTTTGAAATATTTATCTTGTTTTATAGTGCAACAAGGTGTATTTAGTTAAATTTAAATTTATTTGAAATAAACAGTTTTGTAAATTAACTTTTTTTGTTATCAATCAATATGATAATTTTAAGTAAAATACCCTGTTTTATACTTTTTTGAATTTCATTTTTATAATTTAGTTATAATAAAAATTAGCTTTGAACTTAAATAAAAAGGTCTTTTTACTTGTCCTGGCATTATAGCAAAGAGTATTTACAAATTTATTTAGTGGCATGCAAAGGGTTAACTAATATACAACTAGAGTCAACCCCCTTCTGAATAAAAGTCTCCACAGGCTCGGCTTACAAAAGGGGAGCAACTTAAAGAAAGAAAATTTTAAAGTAATGGATTAGTGGCGTACGAAGGGTTAAATATTAATTGTAAATTTATATTAGTTTAATTGATTCTTGCTCTCCACTCTAGGAAAGTAATTATTTGTTCTTGCGTGACACTCATTGGTAAAAGAAAGGAAGCGAGCTTACGTGTACACTTGTATCCGTCCCCTGTGTATCCGTCCTGACACAAACAGTGGTAGCTGCCCTGTGTGTTCCTGCAGGTGGCATGAGGGTTGCATTGGTGAGTGCCCGTCGAGCACTCATCGATTTCCACACAGTTGAAGCGATCAAGGCGGCGGTGGCCGGGCAGGCACTCGCACTCGTAGCCTCCGGGTGTGTTGACACACCTCGTATTTGAATGACAGTGATGCCCCTCCAGCCCCCCTTGGCTCTGACACTCGTCTATGTCTGTTATATCAAACGAAAGCATGACTTCAATAGTACATTTGTAATATTTTTTAAAAGTGATTCAAAGTTTAATTGATGTGAATGTGAAATGAAATAAAAATACCTTTATTAAAGGGGTGGTGTTAAATAAGACTTAATGATAATATTATTTTAAAATTTAAAATTTTCATTAGGTAACCAACTAGACACTAAAACACTGTGGCTGAGTACTATCCCAAAGGTCTGTCTTGGATGTTAAGAGTAATTTCTAAAATGAGTAAATAAATAATAAAAAAATGTACATTCCAAATATTAGTAATGTGTGCTTATTAGTTTTTTAAGCTGTTATTTAATTAATTACCTTCCCAATTCACTAGTGCAATTTCATGATTTTTTAGTGAAAAAGTTAGGCTAAGTGCATTTGATTTTTTATTACAGACCAAAGAATCAATTGTTTTAAATTACAGGTGAATGTAACAATATGTCATCTGAACTGAATCAAATCTGTACATATTCAATTTATGCACTCATATTCGAACTTATAACTGTCCACTCAGCTTGCAGCTCCATTATGGGTGTTCCGTGCATCAGGTCAGAACCGATGGCACTGGCTGTTTTCCCACTCAGCTTCTCAGGCCACCAAATGTGGCGCACTGTATTGGAAGTGCTGCACACTCTTGGCCAAATAAGGAACTAAATTAATATTTCTCTAATTACTATTTACAGCATATAACATAAAAAGCATAATTTAGAGTTGGTTTTATCCATGTGTCAGTAGTAACTGTTATAATGTAACCTATCAATTTATTACAATACTAGTGCATTTGGTGGAGCCAAACCACAAATTATGGAAATTAGTTTTATTTTCTTCTTTCTTTTTTTAAAGGTGAGACTGATCCCTCTTTAAGCCTTATTCTGTCTGTCCTTATGCACTGCTGGCCAGTGTAATGATCTTATCAAACAGAACAAAGAGAATTGTCAATACAGTACAAGGTCGATGGTACTGACAAAAAGAGATCAGTAAGATTTTGAAAAAAACTTACAATAAGAAGCATTCTAAAGTCTTCTCGTCTTCTCATGTCAATTTTTGTTTTTAACATATCATCAGTTAGAATTTAAAAAAAAATTGTACAAAGACTCTAAGTATAACTAAATAAAGATTCAGCACAGATTTTCCTTGAGATCTGTAAACTTGTATAAAGATGATTTTGAATTTACTCTTGACAGAATGAGTCCTAAAATTGGGACTTACCAAAACAAGTGTGTCCATCTCCAGAGAAGCCAGCATTGCAGTGGCAGGCGTATGTCGTCTCAAGGTTAAGGCAACTAGCGTTGGTATGGCACTGATGTCCCTTGCTGCAGTAGTCAACGCCTTGCAATGTTAGTCAGTTTGTTAGTCAAGCAAAAAATACAATGCGCACACGCACGTCCCTACTGTTAGCATTAACCTATTGTTGTTAAGCTATGAAACTGTACATATGTTACAATAAACTCCACAAACCAAACACCATTAATTTGTTTTATACATATATGCTGAAGATGGTAAAATATGATTACATCAATTTTTGGCATTGTCTGATTTTACTTATACTCCGCTTGCGATGTTAGCGAAATTCAAGTCAAGCCAACAGCTTCAGAATGTAATAATAAATATCTTTCAACGAAAGATGCAAATTGAACGGAATGAACAAAGACTGTGTGATGTGATGCAGCACTTCAATGTTGTTTATTTAAAATATATTTTTTTAATGTGAGATTGGGGAATTCGAAAAAACAATACTAACTGTTTTCTTAGAACTAACTGAAAGCAAACAAGGAAAACAGGAACACAAGATTGTGTCTCTGATACAAGGCAAAAAGCTTTGGATTCGTCATCCATACTTTGCCTCTCTCTTGTTATGCATATTTTTGTTAAAGTTGACTCAAACATGAATAAATTAAACATAGGGTCCACTGAGGCGGTTGAGGCAGTAAATGGACTTTCAAGTGCTTTAGCACACTACGTCTCACATAGACTTAGCAAACAGCTACTCATTACTGCATTGAATAGAACATTCCGAGCTCAAATCATTTGCTTAATGACACACTTGAAATGAGACACTGCTATATACATTGGAACATTTACGACTTATACAAGCTTAAGAGCCCATCAAACCAGGAGTAGTAAAAGCCGGAGAGAGAATGTCCAGTCCACCATCGTGACAGTAGCGAGAAAAAGGCCGTAAGCACATTATTAGACAGCGTAATGATTACCAAACTGAAGCGTAATTGAAGCGATCAAACAATTTCAACTTTCCCAATGTTACTTTACCATGTACACTGTTGTAAAGACACGGAATCACAAAGGTGTAAAATCTTTTAATGCTGCTGCGGTTAAAAAAAAATCTTTTGTATACGATGGAGTGAAAGTATTTATCCACCTTCTCAAAATCCAACTCAATTGTACTTCACTCAAAGGTAACTCCATTCCTAGAAGCTGGTATCTGGCAAATAAATGCACCTTCTCCCAAGATATGTGTGGCAGCTGTCTTGGTCTTAACTTTGTGCTGGTACAGGAAACAAACACTTGCATTGTAGATAAGTCTTATGCTAATGCTGTCAGCTCCACTAATTCCAGTGTCGTCAGAACATCCCAATGTGACTCAGCAAACAAAAGTTCATCAGTACAAATAAAAGAATTAACTTGTTAGCTCTCAATCTCAAACCTTATATCTCAGGGCATGTTTGGAGTTCTACTGCAGGTACAAAGAGGCAAAACAAAATCAATCACAGGAGTCACTATGACTGATCAACATGATAGATCTACAACCCAATATCTGCAACTCCATACACTGTTTGTTGATACTTAGCTTAAAACCCATTCAGCACTCCTACCTCTGCCAAAACATTATAAATGGCAAAGTGGCCCGTATGTCAAATAACTTTGCAATATTAAAAGAATCATATGCATCTTCAACTGTGTTTACAAAATGATTTAAGGTGATAACATTATCAGCTCCACTGTTGCCAAAGTAAAGCTGTGCCAAGTTGATTAATTCTACGTATCATAGGTACTGAGAATACACTGGTGGATGAAAGTTTGCTGACTACACAAAGTTGGAGATTTTAGCCATGAGTATTATCTTTTTCTTTGTTCACTTAGGACAAGAAGATGAGTAATGGAACCTTTTGCACTTGCTTATAAATACCACCTTATTAACAAAAAGTTTATTAGGGTTAGACTCCGAGCTAAGAAAGAGGTTGGATTAAATGGCTACAATAAATGTTGGCATTACATTCCACTGCTGATGGTAGTCCCATCAAGTCCAGATGCAGATAACTGAAATCCAAAATCTCTTCCAGCTCACCATATCTCAGAGAAAGTATGAACACACCTCTGAAACACCAGATGTTGGAACAGGATGGAATGTCTAACCAACAAATGGACCCATATACATGACCGATTAGGGGGTGTTGGTCAAGATTATGTGTGAAAATCTGGAGGAAAACTGCATCAAGGATGATGGAGCTAAGACAGCCAATCAGATGTTGAAGAAAAAGAAATACATGAAGGTTAATGGGAAACATTTGTCACACCAACTTTCATAGTCAAGTTCACAGAGTCCATAAGGGTTTAAAGTGTTTAACTGCAAACAATCCCACCCTGCTATAATTTGTAATACCCTAGGAAAGAGATTGTTTGATCTTTGGGTTTAGTTTAAAAACCGCAGAGGGTATAGATCAAAGTGAGCGTAACGAACTCTTCTAATGTTGAATAGAGTTGATTTGAGGGAGTAGTTTATCCCACCTACTTTCACTGATGAAGAATAGCTAATGATCTTCCTCTTCTCTTCAGATTAGGTACTCATGATGGGCATGGCAAAATATATTTACCCCCATTTAAGAAGTAGTACAACTTGAAAAAATGGATTCACTCCTGACAACCATAGAAAACCCAAATATTTTAGTAACAAATGGCTGCAATGAATTATTACAATAATTTCAGACAACAAAACCACTAAACACTTCTACAATCATTGTTCATTAATAAGGGTCAATTGTCAGTGTTACAGTTAGAGATACTGAAATGTTACAGTTACCTTTTTTATGAAAAATATAATACAAGAATGAATACAATTTGTAAAAATAAATACTTACACATTGTAGCCTGAGCGGAATTTCACCAAAATTACAGACATCCTACTGTGGCTTCATATAGTTTTACGTGCAGTCATGTTAAGATCTTAAGTAAAGGGTTTATTTAAAAGAATTGCAGGTAAAAAAGTCATACCAGTTTTTATGGAATCAATGGAAGAGAGTCATTTTGTAACTATACATAATTAATATCCAGCTGTACTGGCAGCCATCTTAACTTCAGCCCCCTAAGAACAATGTTAAACCTCAAACACTTTCTAACTGATCTTTAGTCGTAGAAATATGGAAACTATCTCATTTTAAAGACACAGTTAATACACAATCAAATGCTTTTAAGTTTTTAAAGTTTTATAATGGTTACTCAGGAAAAGTATCAAGCATTTTTTTGTTTTAACATGTAAATATTGAAGAATTACACACTTTATAAGACAAAAGAAATTTCTCAAGGTTGTTTGACTACAGCCAGGTCTCTTAAGTAAGAAAGAGGTGAATTACATTATAAGGTAAATTCCCGTCAGTGTTTGCGATGTTTATCAGTTGTTCGGTTAGCGAAAAAGTAAGTGATTTCTTATTACAATATAAACATTCTGGGCTATTACAGAGAAATATCTAATGGGAAAACCAAAAGCTGAGCATGCACAGTTCTTTTAATAAATCCCTTTTGTATGGATAGCTGCTAATGAAGCCCCCTCAAGAAGCTAAAGTTGTTTCACTAGTACCATTCCAAACTAATCACACAAAACCAAAATGTTTATCTTGATCAGAGACTATATATTTACCTGGGCAAAATTTACAGCATTCATCAGGTACACTGAACTGTTGATTGGGGGGGCACGTGAGGGGGGGACACATTGTCTCGGGGTCAATGCGATTACAGTGCATGGAGCCGTCACGACACTCACACTCGACACACTGCTTCAAGCTCACCGAGTCTCCGTGGTCATACAGCGTTCCTCGCAGGTAACATTGCTCTGCAACAGACACGTTTCTTAATCGGAAACTTTTAATCAGTAATTACCTTGAATTTAATAAAATACGATTTTAAAGATGTGCCTTCCAAATAATAATCTAAAAAATTACAGATACATTTGATTGACAATTATTATATTTCCCTGTTTTTATATTAAATAGAGAAATTTATCCAATAAAATCGCCTTTAATCCATTTCAGATCGATTTGTTTGGTCAGGCACGTCCCAGCGTGCACAAATTAATGTGCACTTTGGTAACAGAACAGTAATATTCCACAGCATCGTACTGCCGGGGTTTATTATTAACAGCACATAATGATACATGCAACTGATACCATAAAATGCGAAACTAAATGCTATTGTAAAAACAGCTGAGAACAACAATATATCAGTAGCGTAGATGAGTGTAAATTCAGCTTTTAGTTTAACTTCTATATACAACTGGGATCTATAGACTATCTCCTAACATGTTTGAGAAAACGAAAAAAAGGCTGTTGTTAAAATCATTTAGTAGACTATGATGACGCTAACACAATCTACAAGATATTATTAGAAATAGTAGGAAGTAAAATTTTAAACATAGCTTTTGTGGCCACTTGGTCCAGCTATTGCATTACTAGACATTTCGTCAATGATCACAATGGGTTAAAGATTATAAATAAGGCTACATATTTAAATATATATATAATAAATATAAGCATTTAAATACTCCTCCCTCTCTTTGCGATTTCATATCCCATGCCATTTCTAGAAATCATTAATCACTGAAGAAGCATTACATCATAAATTAATTCTATTGTATAGTTTATCATGGTTGGATATTATTTTTATGTAATAAAAATGTGGTTTAAGGGTACGTTTCAACAGTACAGTTTTATGAAAACATACATACATAAACATGAATTGACTGGTTTTTTTTTTTAAAGATTTAAAAATATATTTTTTGATCAGGTATAAAACTAATTAGTGGGGGTCCATTCAGTTTTTTGAACATTTTAACTTTAATTACTTTCCAAGTTTGCACATCTCCTAATGTAGCAGTCATCAGTGTATTCCTAAAGTGTATCATAATATTACTTTAAAATGTATGAAAACACATTTTTTTTCAAGTTTAAGATATCTTCCAGTAGAATTAAATATCTCAGCTAAAACTAAAAATTAAGAACACTGTTTGTGGTCAAACAATTCATTCTTTTTGTTTTAGTTTTAGCTTTAGCCACTACTAATTGTTTCAACATTTCTGAAAACAATATTTTACGTTTGAACTTGACAATAGACTATACACAAATTTCTTTATTATCACATTTTTTTTTTAAATAGTAACAGAGTTACATATGTGTAAAAACATAACAGTTGAATATATATATATATATGAAAATTAATATTGTTGACAATAGATGATGTCAGGATGCATGTCTATATATTTATGAATGTGCCTGGTACATAAAATCTCAAAACTTGGAATTTATAAACAATAGTCATAATTACAATACTAGATTTAAGAACAATTTCTCAATGCTACATAGGCTTACTCTTTTTGAAAAAAAAACCAAATTTATCCTGGACTAAAAATTTTATCAAGTTTTACCATAATAATAAGAACAATCAATTGTAACAAAAAAATTCAAAGAGTGAGCTAAAAAAATTTCCTAATAGATCAATCCTTCTATAGCATGGAACAATTTTTTGATCATTGTAAAGGGCTGGAACAACCCCACCCTACCCTAAACACTGTCCCTCCTATACAGGGCAGTTTTGGACCTGCAGAAGCCCTAAAATGGGCCAACTTTCCTGCGGAAACAAAAGTAATCAAGTAAGTATCAAGTATCTTGGAATCTCCATTCTTCCTTGCATGCTTCCAGGAATTCTTCAAGAGTGCAAAATGGCTGGTTTACAAGAAAGTTGTGAAGTTTCCTCTTCAGAGCATCTCTGTTTAGTCTTTTGATAACGTCTGGTAGTGTTCCACAGTTTTCGGCAGATGTAAGAGAGCTTTTCTTAAAAAAGTGCTGTATGGTGTGGAGGCAGAACAGTCGGCTGTGAGGTGGTTGTTATGTGAGTGAGGTGTTTCCTTGTTTGGAGATTCAAGTGATAAGCATGCACAATTACTACTGGAATATACAGATCAGTAAATGGTGATTATTCCCATGTATTGGAAAGCATAATTTCCAGCTGAGGATCCACCCACACGTGATAAGCCCGTATCTCATATGGGTTTTCCACTGGTGAAAGGTAGACTGTCATTGCTGCCTGTAAATTCCTAACCCATTTTATCCGCCGTACAACATATAAGCCAAAGCTTTTTATGATTTAATAGCCAGGTAATTTTCCTCTGCAATGTTTAGCGAGTTAGATGCAGTAACTTACATTCCTTCAGTAGTGGTATTTTTACTCAAGAGTGTTGTGTGATCTGCATACATCACACATGTGGTATTGTGATCTTGGAGGTATGTTGGGAAATCATTGACAAAAAGAACAAAGAGGACTGGACCTAGGACGGATCCTTGAAGTCTCCTCGTGTAACAGGCATTGGGTGTGATTGATATGTGTTTTTAAGGCCAGGTGTAGTGCTCTGCACCTCAACCATTTAGGATCATCCTGACTGATAACTTAATAACCAGATTTTGACTGTACCTCTGATACCTAACAGATGATAGTTTCCATGAGATAAAATCGTGTCTTAGGCAGTAAAAAACTTTACTATCAAGGAAAAGTGCAGATGTGTAATTTTCTTTTTTTGTTAATTTGGTCAATGGTATATTCAATTAGATTCAATTGCTCCAATTGTTTCATAAGTCTGTTAAAAACCACTGTTTCCATTATTTTTGAAAAAGTAGAAAACAATTATATGGGTTTATAATTTTGTACTTCAGTTGTTGGTCTTTTTTGTGTTTTGGATGCACTTTGGATATTTTCAGTGCAGTGGGAAATTGACCAAGGGTAAAATGATTTGTTTATCATGCTAACTAAAACTATCATTATGCACAATGTTTTACGATTATCGATGAATATTCGTCTACTCCACTCGATGGTTTTGATTTAAGGGGGTTTATGACTTATTTTTAGGGTTAAAATCAATAAAGCTTAGCACTCAACTAGTGTGGGTATTGTCCCAATGCTATTACCAAATTGAAACTAGGAAGATATGTTAGTCTATAAAGTGGAATACTTACTAAGGCAACTCTTACAACATTCTCCAGGGTTAAGTACAGGGTTTTTACAGTTTAGAGGAGGACATTGAACAGGTCTGCATTGCACTTCCCCATGCTGAAACAGACACCAGACATTGCGTGAGTATACCAAACCTTGTAAATAAAAATGTGAACAATTTGTGCTGATTGAGAAATAAAAATGAATATCGGGTGTTGGGATAAATAGGTTAACATTATAATTTGAGATTCAGTTAACTAAAATTCACAGCTTATGTGCTTTTTATTATCTTGCTTCTTGCTAAAATACATAGGAAAAGACTGATGATATAAATGGATAGAACAACTTATTGGTAGAAGTTTATTGCAATGCACCAAATAACAATCAGGAAATACTTACAACACACGAACAAATATCACAATCGCGCTGCCAAGATGCACCGTCTGCATGTATGGATCCATTGACTGTACAAGATTTTTGACAATCGCATTCTTCTAACCTGCTGATCTTGCTCTCTACCGCTATCAGCTGGAAGTAACCAAACACGATTAACACACTGTTGTAACAGTTTATAATGGTAACTTGGTTTTCAATACACACAAAATAGTCAATTGCAAGATTGCATTGCACTGTGTGCAGCTCATGTGCTTTTTCACACAGTGCAAAAATGCGTTTCCAATAATCAAGTTAGGTAAAGAAATTTTAACAGAGTTTCAAAGCAAAATGTAAATGTAAACTCACCCAAACTAAGATGGTATCATCAAGGTCTCAAAAGATCCTCTACGCTAACTTTTAAATAAACCAGTTTGACCATTGCAAATTGCGCTTTGCTAACTTGTGTCTATTTTTTTTATTTCAAAATTTCATTTGACAAATATTTGGAAAGCTTTTATTGCCAAAAGTGTTCTGCCATTGCTATGAGCAAAGTTTTAATTTTGTAATGAACTTCATTACAGCTAGGCAACATAATTATGACAACAAATCAGAATGTAATAATAATAATTTCTATATATGTTTGTGTCATTTTACAAATCTAAAACACACACACACACACACACACACACACATATATATATATATATATATATATATATATATATATATATATATTTATTTATTTATTATAGGTATCTGTATTATATTCATCTACTTTATCTAATATGATTGTGTTTTTATACTTTTTAGTCAAGGGTAAATGAATTATTGTGTTGCAGTTTGCCTTGTACCAATCTATGTCTGTGATGGTGAAATATGTGTCTATATTACCTGTTAGAGTGGTTTTTTACTGTGTGCATACATTTATTCAGAATAGCTTAAAAATAAGTTACATCCTTCATAACATTTTTATGTACCAAGATATTTCAACGTTGCTTGAAGTAAACTAATTCTGATGTAATGGCTCTCTGCTAATCATTTTTAAAATCTATGTATGACCACAGTGTATTAAATGTAATTATTAAATTTAACCAAATGATAATAGCCAAATAATTGAGTACTTCCAGACTTTTGACCACTGTACATGTTCTGAAACAATGAAGAAACTTGTATTTGCACTTTATATAGAACATTACAAAATTGTTAAATGACTATGATTTTTGTAGAACAATTTAATAGTAAAAAAAAATTATTTTCCATGCCCCATCGGAGTCTTAAAAATTAGCAGGTGTTACACAACTATTCTATCCCTTGGTCTTGAGTTAGCCCTCCTCTTCTTTCCTTTGTCCAGGACTCAAAATTCCATAAATGGACTGTAAGGACCTCTTTTACAACAATTGTGCAGCAATTATGGCTCATATACTCATAAAAGTTAAGAAGGAGCTATTAACGAACTGATCAGCCACTCTGTATATACAAGAGAACTACTAATGTAAAATTAGTGGTTTCTGAGGTAATTAAAATTACCCTGTGGTAAAATGACATACTCTTTGGGAGAGCTCCTGGAGGTGCCTAGTGAGAGTTTCGACAGTGTTTTGTAGTACAGTGAACTGGCCACACGTAGGACAGCTGGTGTCGAGGTGAGGGCACTGGTTCAGATAGCCGTGGGGTCCAGTGATCAGTCTTACGTCTTGTAGTGCACCCTGCAACATTCACATCGTGTACGGTAAACCCAAAACATAAAGGAATGTAAAATGCAATCATTTCTGATCAGGGGGAGACTTTAATAAGCGGCCTACACTCGTTATTCAATTAATTGTTTACCGAACTATTCTATATAATATCCAAATTCGATATTATACAGAGTGTTAATTTGAAAACTTAAAACTCGTATTAAAAGACTTATAACCCAAGTATCAAAATTATGTAAACGGGAGTGTATACTGCAGGGCCGTGCGCAGAATTTTATTTAGGGGTGGGTTCTATACTTATTTTATGAAATAAAAAAGAAGAAACTTAAATAAGTAATAGATTAAAAATTAATACCTATGGAAAATGAGTTTATTATAAAATTGTAAAACTACATACTTTTAATACATTTGTAACTCATTCTTTAAACAAAGTAAAAACTTTTTCAAATAAAAACATATGTGATCTACTCTTTCAATATGTTGTTAGAAACACCTATTCGTGGCTGCAGGAGGACTGAGCGCTGCACGCTCCGTCGCTCTATCGCTCTGGTCCGCGCATGCGCGCTCCGTTTTTGGTCCCGCGCGACCAATTGTGTAGTGCGTCGGAGCTCCAATTTTTAAACAGTATATAACACAAATCAGGCGGAAAGCGCGCGCAATCAAACGATTGGAAATATTTGCGTGCGCATGCGCGTAAACTGACGGCGCAATAGAGCACAATTAAACTGATATATGGAAACAATATGATATATCCCAATCTTCAAGGGGGGGGGTTTGAACCCCCAAAACCCCCCCATGCGCACGGGCCTGGTGTATAGTACTAACTGGAGGAACAAAAAAAATTCAAAATGGTGGTGCTCACCCCCATGCCAAAGTCAAAATTTTGAAATGGCAACTAATACCTTGTGGCACCTCAAATTGAAGCTCATAAAAAATGCTGTATTTTGGTTAAAAAGAAACTGAAATCGGCCAAGCCTTTTGGTGTCAGCACCCAATAATGTAATTTCTTACACAACAATTATTAGTCTACAAACTACTGTACTACTGCTAACAACAACAAAAATACTCACTGCATACTGTTGTAAATCCTTTGTAAACTTTAAATAAAATGGGTTGTAAATCCTTTGTAAACTTTAAATAAAATGTTTAAATTGGTAACCACTGTTTATGCAAAAAAATAACCTATTTTCAAATTCTTGCCTAACTTTTCTAAAATTTTCTCTGGTTAAGCGTCTGCAGTCAGCAGTGATCCTTTTTTTCAAGTCTTGGACACCAGTGGGATGTGTTTTAAAAACTGCTGATTTCAAGTGATCCCACAAAAAATTTCTAAGGGTGTTAAGTCTGGAGACCTTGCCGGCCACTCAATTAATCCTCTTCTACCGATCCAGTGATCGGATCCGGGTAGTGTGCATCTAGCCATTGTTGCACAGGAAGAGCATAATGTGGAGGACCTCCATCTTGTTAAAAATATATCATATGTTTTATTTTCAACAAGACATTTAAATAATGTGCTGATAACAACTTCGTGCTGTTTATTGTTTACATGATAAATGACTCTGTAACTAATAAGTAAGAATCATATGGTTTGTCAAATAAATTGTAATATCAAATTATTTATTAGATAAAAACAACCGAATAGAGTGTAAGTTAATATGTATATATATATATTCAGGATTACTTGTTTCTGACCATGTCATCTAGACAATATTACTGACTTCATCAATGCATGTCTTATGTAAAAAGGCAAATAAAGATTTATTGATAGAAATTACAATACATTAGAGAACTAATTGAATAACATTTCTTACAGAAGCTATGCACCTGAAAATTATACAATTTTATACAGTATTCCTACATTTATTCAACACACAAAAGTTAACTTGAAATGCATCAATGGGTTTTAGAAAGAGGAATGCTCTTACTGTCTTGATCGTAAATATATTTTTTTATAACACAAGGGGGCTATTTTACTTCACAAGTGGGAGAACTTTACAAAGAAGCTGCAGAAGGGTGAAAGTTGAGATATATGGCCGTGTGACATTTCATCAAATGTCTCTAACCTTGACTCAGCAAAGGTTAAGTGCATTCACCTGTTGTCTGCACACAAGTGACTTCTTAAAGGTGAATTAAGGAGTTCTCCAGACATTGTTACTTTTTTTTAGATTAATAGTTCTCTCTGGAAGACAATGATGAAATAAATACCCTGTGATCATGACCTGCACCTAAACCATTCTCATTATTCCTGTTTTCATTTAACAGGAATAGTTTTAGTGATGCAATGTATTTTGAGAAACTAAGTGGTTTACTGAAATGCAGTCCTTTTTTTGTAAGTCTGTCAATTATTTAGTCTGGTTTAATTTTGATCAGCTGAGTAATTAACTGTAATACATTATGTTTAAGTGTAAAAATCACAAAGACATTCCAAAGTCTTTGTTATATATTATAAAATCAGTGTAATAGATCTTTGGTAGTTTGGACACTTATAAAGTATGGAAATGGTTAAATCTATTAAAAAAATTAATAGCATATATTACTTTTTCGGTTCTATAAGTATTAGGAACCACAATGCCTATAAAACCATTTTTTTTAAATAATTTTTCAATAATATACAAAAATTTATTGAATTTAACACAGTTCAAAAAAAACCTTTTACCTTATCCATAATGGTGGTCAATTGAAAATAAGAATTTTGTACACTTTTATATAAATTAAATATAGGTCTAATTCTTTATTTAGACTATTACTTCAAATAAAACAAAATTGATTTAATATATTGACATTACACATCTAAAGATGTATTCTTAAATATTTTTATTTGATCTTATTGTAAAAAATGGGGTTTTGAGAGGCAATTAAAAATTATGAAATAGTAACACGCTTTATGGTTATGTTACATGATGATTTATTAAAAGCTGAATCCAAAGATTCTTACTTTTTTCAACACAAGCTGTGCATGATTGAGATTGCTACATATAATGAATTAAGAAAAAGTGTTACATTTAGAAAACAGAGAATTCTTTAATACGTGAACACGAAAAAGTGATGAAATCCTAATTTCAAATTTTATTGTTTTTTTGGAGGTGCTTATTATTTAATTTAAGCTTCAAACGTTAAATACCGGTACCAATTTTATATTCGGACAAGATACAGATTTTTTTATGGCATTGGGTTTAGTGTTTATGTTCTTTTATTTGGTGGGTCACAAGAAAGGACCAGCCATGTCATTTCAAACACTTAAGTAGCCCACTTCCATGTTGAGCAAAGAAACAAAATAAAGAATACAAAAAAAAAACTGAGTATTAGACTAATTAACATCTTCTAAAACGTTTTATTGTTATTTTTTTTACAAACAACTAGGTGAGTAACTTCATTACCACCCTGTATGCATGCATTCACAATACATATACTTGTAGTGTGTACGTGTGTGTTTGCACATGCACACATGTATGTTTATGTTAGCATATTACAGAATACACAGCAGGGCGGTGCCTTAACTTTAATAGTACAAACTGAATAGAGAGACAAAATTAGTAATCTTTAGATCTTTATTTTTCGTTTTTATTTTAGCTTGAACCTTAGCGTAATTTAAAAGTATTCAATTCAATTTGTTTATTGCTGTTAAATAACATATAAGTTACTAAAGGCTTTGTCACATAAGTCAATTAAATAGTAGCACAATGACATAAATAAAATAGTAGACATTTAACTTCACTGAAAATTTGAGCCCCAGATGCCCCAGAGGGGTTCCCCTAAAGAGTTGTACTGTATAAGTAATAAGGTAATAAGCATTTAAAATAAGTTCCTTACTGGCACATGTTTTTAGTTTCCTCAATAAGTAAAGAACTCTAACCAATTTTTTACACAATTGATTTGTGTGTTCATTTTAACTAAGCTTGCAGTCTACATTTATTCCTAGGAGTTTAACAGATCTATTATATCAGTGTCTTTAAGCCTAAAAACAATTCTTTCTGTCTTACTTTTATTAAATAGTAATTTATTATTTTCAAGCCATATGCAAGAATTTTTAAATGTGGTTTCACTGTTTTCAAGTAACAGATCTTAATCTTTTCCTACATTTAACAATGTTGTGTCGTCAGCATATAAAACACAAAATTATTGGACAAGAAACTTGGGAGGTCATTAGTAAAAATAGTAAAAAGTAGCCAAGAGTTTATGTGTAACAGTACCTTGAAGAGAGAGTGTTTGTTGTTGCGTTGGCCGACCCAGAGGGTGAGTTGCGGCAGCGTGAAGTTGGTGTCCGGAGTGCGACTGAGCAATCGTCGGTAGAGAGGGTGACAGTCTACCATCAGCTGTACCTGGGCACCACTGACGCTCACTGCTACCTAACCGTTCAACCACACAGTCACAGCTGAATACGTCTCAAAGCAACATTGTAAATCAACTTTATTCGTACACAAATCAACGATTTATAACGTTGATGTAAGTCATTTTTTAAGTACAATATCATCTATCAGCAGAACTGATAAACTAGTAAATACCTGTAGAAGTGGAAAAGAACAACTAAAAATTAATTTCTATTTGATATTTTAGCTTCATTTCAGAGTACGCAATAATGTTTTAATTCATACAAACTTTAAGTTAGTTATGCTATTGAAACACCTTGTGTATATTTTAAAAGTTGTTAAATATGATATTTTCATGTTACTTTGAGAGGTTAATTGATAACAAATAATAAACATAGCGGTAATAATGAAATTCCAGAAAAGAACGTAGCAAGGAAAAAATGTTGGGGGATCCAGACAAGTGATATTTTCCCGTAGTGGACAGAGAATAAGGCCCCATTCCATTCCTTAAAAAGTTCTTGACCCATTTTTTTGTTGAGAACGATCTTTCAGCAGTACATGTCAGTAATACTGAATTATTTAAATAATAATAATGGTTTACTAAAAAGTACTTGAAAAAATTGAAAATTTGGGAGGGTTCGAACTCTTTAGATCCCCTCACTGGCTACGTCCTTGAGTCCAGACTATTCCCTGATCATGTGCATTTTGTAGGTTTCAATGCCAAAATTTATCTATTAACTATGAGATCTCACATGTACTTCTTTGCATAATTATGTAATGTACAAAACATTATTTATATTAACTATCTTTTTTTACTCAAGAACTTGATAAACTTATAAAATGGGCCATGTACAGAAAGACAATAAAATAAATACACATAAATTCATGAAGATTTAAAAACTTGCTTGATTATCTTAAACTGTGTTGTATTAATTTAATTGTTCAAGTTTTTATTGATAACAGACAATATTATTTGTGTTAAAAAAATAAGTGTCTGCTGTTAGAGATACAACTAAAATGGTAAATTAATTGCAAATCTACTAACCTTTGACTTAAAACAGATATGCAAACGACTCTAAATAGCTTATAAATGGTCCAAATAACCATATATATTATATGATAAAATTCATAAAGAACTGCACAGAAAAAAACAACTAAATAAGGATTACTCAAGATTTAAATTTAAAAATTTTCAAACATGTTATACAGGTATACACTTATCATATACATTATAACTTTCCATGAGAATGTTATTTTCCAATTTTTAGAAATCTCACTACATTATAAATGAAAAAAAGGTAACACCGCCTGTAAAAATTAAGTTTTCTTAAATTAAAACACTATTGTAGACTGTATAAAGTGTTGCTACAGAGTTAAATGCTTGATATTTTTCACCTTGTGCCAGATGTTGTCGGCTAGCCTGTAAGGGAAGGTTTCTATGTGCACCATCGCGTCGTGGCCTGTGTAGTGCAACCGCACCTCATCCTTGCGCCCACTCGACTGGAGCTCTAAGTACCTGTTAACCACATGCAAGTTGTAACATGTTACAATCAACTTTACTCTTGCCAGTCCTGCGAAAGTAGTTTTCATTTCGAATAAGATTACTAAATAGATTACCAGTGTCAAAGCTGAACCACTAACTAATTAATTAATCAAATGTTAATTGAAGACACATTTCCTCAATGTTTAAAAATAGTTCCTATTTAAGAAAGGTGATCAAACAAACCCTTCTAGTTATCGTCCCATATCTTTAATACATATTTGTATGCAAAATATTTGAATACTGTATTAAAAACCAGATACAAACCTTTTTCATACTAAATGGTCTCTTATATAAAGAGCAGTTTGGGTTTTTACCAGGACTGAATACAACAAAAGCTGCAGAAACTCTAGTTGCTAATATTATTCATAGTTTTGAATAAAAAACAACATCATCTGCAACCTTAATTGATTTGTCTAAAGCCTTCGACAGCATACCTCATGAGTTACTTATAAGTAAACTTTATTGCTATGGTGTGCAAGGTAGTGAGTTAAATTTATTGGTATCTTATTTGAAAAATAGAAAAAAATTATTGTTCAGGGTTCTAATTTGTCTCTTATACAAACCATTAAAATTGGTGTGCCTCAAGGCTTGGTTTTAGGTCCTTTTTTATTTATCGTTGTTGTTAATGATTTTGCTTTCAATTTACCCTGTATGTCAGTTTTGTTTGCTGATAATACTACTCTTCTAAATCACCATAGTACAATAAATTAATGATTTTATAAAACAACAAGAAAATGCAATGAGGTACCAACTGAGTGGTTTCAGGCTATCAGGCTTGTTGTAAACAATAGCAAAACAGAAAATATAAATTTTCAATGAACAACATTATTTACAAATGTTTTAAGACTTTTAAACTACTAGAAATCTTCTTTCTAGCTAAGCTGGGAAAGCCATATAGAAATTCTTTGTAATAAATTAGCAAGAGAAATTTTCATACTGCGTAAATTGAAAGTCTGCTTCACTGAAGAAATGGTAATAATTTCCTACTAAGCCTTTTTTTCTTACAGTTTAAACAGAAAATTACAAATTACATAAAATTCATTATACAACTTCACGAACTGTGTGATTTGTTACAGACAAGAGCCTTGGAACAGGTATAAACGTATATCACCTCAGGCAGTAAACATCTTCAGGGGCTGTAAAAGTCAGTGTAAATTATTTGTCTTCAAAGCGGAATGGAGCAGTAAACACATTATTAGAACCGTGTATAGCAGTTGCATGTCCCATGTTCCTGTGACAGGCATTTTCGGCTAGGATATTCCTTATTTAACTCTCAATCTAAAAGAAAAACTGTTCCCTATATACAAATATTGTGTATAACAAAATTATAATTTGGTTTTTCATTACGTATTTATACTTTTGCTGATGAAAAAATGTAAACGGTATGGCTAATCTCTGCATGAATGGGTTTTCAACCTATTAAACTTAGATTTCAACATTCAGGCTTGGAATGGTCTGTCAAACTCAGAAGCTGTTAAGTACGTTACTTCAGCTATACATATATTGCACTAAGAAAAAGTGTTTGTATTTACATATAAAGTAAACAAAATTGAAATACATACACTAAATTAAATCATAAATTAACTAATCAAACCCATAAACGACAATTTTAAGGCAATACATATAAAAATTATGGAACAGTTAATAACAGTTTTTAAATTTTCTTCTTATCATCTAATGGTTTCTTAATCAAGGGTATAAATCTTTGATAACAGAGCTGGCCTTAGGCAGATGTGACCCTTAGAAGGTATTACACCCATAACAAAAAAAGTTTGTGTGTTCCTGATGAATGATGAATTATCAAATGCTAATAAACACATCTGCTATTAACATTTAGTGTGGTATGATAGTGTTGTTAGTGTGAACATTACCACAAGTTGCACAAAGCACAGTATCGGCATCGCAATGGGAAAAAATATTTAAATAAAGAGATTCAAAAGGAGCAAGAAAAATTCTCATGAAAATTTGTATTTAGTAGGCATTACTTTATAAATATGGAAATTTGGTCTCAGAACTTTAAAATTGACCATGGTTATAGTGAAGCATTATTGATATTATAATATTTTTTTCTCTAGTTTTCTACATGTTATACTGTGTTGATGTGATATGTAGTCACAATAATTATGATGGGTGGAAAGGGGCTTCATTATGGGTGCTTCGAAATTGAGGGATGCTGCAGAAGCTAAAAAAATACAAATTTAACTACATTTTTCTAAAACTAGATTTACTGTCATGTCTACTGATCAGTCTTGACCAACTAGTTTTAATAAACTTGGACCCAAAATAAGAAGTAAAATATAACGAGTTGAGTACAAATCACTTTGTTTTCAGTAAAATTACAAAGCTAGAATGTAATTTGAAGTTTGACTTAATTAAAAGCATATATTTACTAAATTCCTAATGTTGCTAAATTGATCAGAAGTTGAAATGCAACATTCCTCTACGTATTGTAAATTATGCTACTACTTGAAGTTGAATTTGTTTATTACAGCTAACATGACAGCTATGTCATATCGTAGTAATAAATCTATCACGGACACTTAGCTCAAGAATTTGAAAGTCACCAATTGCTTGAACTGCTGTATCCACCACCTGGATTTTACATACCGATTAAAGCCATGGGAGAACGCAACGATGGTGCCAGAGTTGAACTCCTCCTGTCGTAGAGAGGCGGCCACTGTGAACTCCAGGTTGTTCCGTAACAGAGCCACTGCTTGCTGATAGACACTGGGTGGTAGCCGTAGGTCTCGGTAGTCTCCTGCACACATTATACCTTTATTGTATTAAAGTAAATATGTCTTATTTTACCAAGCGAAGTTAGGACTAAGAAACCTTCTCTAACACTTACTAACTGTAACCAACGGGTTACAGGTGGCTTCCGAACCACCACTAATGACCGGGCAGGCGGGCTGCTTGCAAGGACAGGTCACCCATCCAAGCAGCAGCCACGCTCGGCGTTGCTTGATCCGGTTATCTCGCGATAACCGTTGTACCCGCTACACTGCGCCATTGGCTATTAGTAGTACATTAGATAGATCATTCATTTAGATGATATGTGCTGATGTCCGAGGAATTATTTCAGTTAGTTATGAGGTCCGACACTAGATCTGTGCCACGTTACTTTGAATGTTACCATTTAGGTATTTACTACGTATGAGCCTCTCCTTACACACAAGGACGTAGCCAGCAAGGGGGTCCAAGGGGTCCGGACTCCCCTCCAAAATGTTCAATTACTTTTATAGTAAACGATTATTATTTAAATAATTCAGTATTACTGACATTTACTGCAAAAAGATCGTTCTCAACAAAGAAACTAGTCAAGAACTGTTTAAGTAACAAAATGAGGCTTTACTCTATGTCCACTACGGGAAATGATCAATTATATGGACCCCTCCCAAATATTTTCCTGGCTACGTTCTTGCCTCCACTCCCGGTGGCCCTGTACTCCCGACTTAAATACGACAGGGCAGGGATGTCCACCAATACGGGACTAGAGGCAGGGATAACTTTCTAGTCGAACAGCACAGAACGGTACCTTTCGAACTATCATAAGTTGGAGTCGGACTAATCAATAGGCTCCCTGAGGGCATCAAACAACTAAATGAAACAAAAAATTCAAAACCCGACTAAAATATTTTCTTATGTCAAAGGCATTTTACTCGACTGATGAGTTCTTGATGCGCCGCTGGGATGAAAGTTTTTGAAATTAACAACAACCATGAAACTCCCGGTTCTCATACGTACAAGAATTGAATTGCATTGTATGTATTTACCTTGAGGAACATAATTTATCTGATGTAGTTATGTATGTTATAATTTTATATAGTTACGTTGACGCATGCCATGCAATATTGCAATTGTTTCATGCAATAAAGAATATTATTATTATTACAGAGGGCACTGCTAGCGCCTGAGTTTTCCGTGCCTTAATTTATAGTATTGGATGAGTTATCTCTCGTGTAACTAATAAAATCAAAGATTATACTGAGTATGTCGTTCGTCTGAACAGAAACGCACGATGTGTTGCTATTTATTGTTCTACGACTGATCTCAGTCCTACTGTAGGTGGTTTGTCGGCAAATGTAAACCTATTGTGAACTGTATTCTGTAGTCGAGTTTATAGTTTAGTGTTGTTTTGTTTTTATTAAGTGCATGTTTTAGAGTTAGTGGAGTTTACACACAACAAGGAGGAACAAGGAGTTTGCGATCCTGACTTTTGCATGTCCCAATGCTCTGGTATGGTTTGTTTATTTTAACCTACATTGTAGTTATGTGTTAGGTAAGTTAAGTAGAAGAAGAGATCAGATTGCAGATCTCAAATTTAATCTTGGTGTTACTGATTTTTGTATCACTGAACGATGGAGAATATCCGGAAAAAATCCTGTTTCCTCCAACATGTTTTATTGTTGTTTTACTAGTATTGGGGTAGAGTGGGTCTACCACACAAATAATTAATACATAATTATAAAACAATTGTATTTCAGCATTTTTAATTTCCATTCTAACTAAGCTATGTCCATGGCAAAGTTTACTAAAAATCCAAAATAAATTAATATCCGTAGACAGTGTAATTTGGGAAAATGTTGTGCAGTCTTATTGAAAGATGTATATTGGAAAGACAAAAAACTGTTTGAATGAAATAATCTTTTCTGAGATTCTTAAAGAATATAATTTAATGTTTGAATCAGTTTGTAGCACGTACGCCCTGCAAAACCTTTAAGAATCACTCATAAAAAGTTATTTTAACACGACATTATGTAACATAACCTCAAAAATGGAGACGGACGTGGAAAGTTTGTTCTCGTAGTTCCCGTGGTAATCAAGAGATAGCAGCAGCAGCGTCATTGTCTGGTTTTCAACACTCATGTCTCCAGTTAATACGTTTGAATGGATACAATTTGATATTAGCGTAGCAAGTATTGTGATACAAGGGTAATATGCAATTTCAATAATCACCACGTTTAAAGAATGGAATATTAGTATTTGATTTGTTAATAATTGGCGTTGCAATTCAGAAGGAAAGGAAGTTTTAACATAGAGTAACGTGGTTCTATTTAGAATAACTAATTAAATTGCACAATCTATTCATATTGATTTAGCTACTTTTCTAAATAGCTATCCAAAACATCTCTGAGAAACAAAATATATTGGAATAATTTTAAGAGTTTGCGTTATTAGTGTAAGAACAAATCCATAATTTCAGTAGTGGAGGCAATAATTATGCATAACTTACATACTTATTTATTAAATTTGAATCGTTATTCTGTCTGATTTTAACTATATATATTTTACTTGGTTTCTAAATAAATTTCATAACCCCTTAAAATTCTTCAACTATCAACCTAGTTCCGTTTCAACATTTCGAGGAAGGGGATTCTTCCATATTTTCATACCACTAAATATTCTGAAGTAATGAATAATCTCATCGTTTTACCAAACGATGTTAGGACGTCACAATTCTTTTTTCAGTTAACACGAAAGCCGTACCTTTTGCAATGAAAAAGTTAACAGGAAGGGAGATAGTCACTTCCCAAGGTTAATAGATCGAAGTATTTACTTTTAACAGGCAATCAATACATCTATAATTGACTGTTGTTATATCAAACTTAGGTTTTGTGGAGATGTAAATGTCAAATATCACATGCCTTTATACATATATCACATACGTTTATGACACCATACATTTAATTTAAGTTAATATCCATAATTAAATTAGTTATTAGAATAGTGAAACTGTATTCTATAAGGCAATAAATCGTACTTAGACTAAAAGATCGAGTATGAGTAATAATAGAATAGGGTGATGGTTTTGCAAAACTTATTGTCTGTCATAAACGACTTGCCAACTCCATTGATCTACAAAATACACCGAAAATACTGTAGACGAAGAACTCTTAGCATACATTGAAAGGGTGAAAAGTCTAGGACTAATCATAAACAACACACTTGGATGGACCGATGCAGTGGTGTACACCTGTAACAGGGTGTTCGTTGCTTTTACTATTTCACATTAAACTTCTGTTGATCAGATCACTTGTATTTCCCTAATGCAATTCTGTAATCAATGACATGACTGGAGCCCTTAGCACTAAACTGCAAAGAGCACAAAGTTACTGCATTCGCTTTCTGTTTGATTTACGTCGAAGGGATCATGTTACGCCATATTTTATCCAGTCATCAATTCAAAAATTAGCTGGTTCAATATCGATTCGCATTTTGTCATTGTTGTACATTGTACTCTATTATTAATACGGATTCACCAAAATATCTATCTGAAAACTTTCAGTTTTTGGCAGAGAGTGGCGCAAGAAATACACGATCTAGTGCACGACCTATTGGAGTCTCAGAATTCCAATACAAAGAGCAACCACATATAACCGAACCTTTACCGCTAATGCCTGTAGATTATGGAACTCCTTACCAGGAGCCGGGAACGGTTTGTGGCGGAGCTGAGACGAAGATACCTGGACCGGATGATCGTGGCGGGCGGCGGGGCTACTCTTTGATTCGTGACTGTGTTAATGGAAGAAAAATGGAATATTGTGTTTAGTAAGTTTGAGTTAATATGCCTTATTTTGTACTATTAAGATTGTTTTTGTTTAAGAGGTTAAATGTAAGAAAGGACCTAATTTCGCTTCAGGAAAAAATGTATCTATTATATTCTTTTCTGTTTGTTAGAAAAATGTAAAACGCCTTAAATGACATTATTTACTGTAAATATTCAATACCTCTGTTAGTTTTACTCTCGGAAAAACCACTAAATAACCAGCCGCCGCTAGTATATGACGTATACGACGTGGTTTCCGAAACGTTTTATTCCAACCCCTTTGCCTTATACGCTCTAGAGATCGTTCTCCTAATTTGTTCAACGACAATATACAAAAGCGGCAAGTCGCTATGACTAGTAACTGTCCGCCACTGACAAACAAACCACCAAACGGACAGCCATGTGAGATGCCTAGTAGCTAGTGACAGTACCTTGCAAGTAGAAGGCCGGCCGAAGACGTTGAGGCCCGGGAGCCAGGGTGACGCCCTGCCGGCTGGTGTTGTGAAGCTGGAGGGACGCCAACAGGTCGATGCCGGGTTCCACTATCCCCACTGTAACACACCACAGTTCGCTGTTACATCATTTGGTATCAATTCTAATTTGGTGTCAGCCATGAACAAGCAATCATTACGTATTTAAGACTAATGAGATAAAAAAATTAAATGAAATGAAAAATGTCTTTATTAACCACAAAGAAAAATATATTTAATTGGCGAGGTTAGGACTATTAAGTCCTCTCTTACACCTAACTATAAATTTATAAATGATACTATCAGTGAAAAAAGAGCCACAGTATAGTCTACATTCAAGTATGATAATCTATATTAAAATAATAAAATGAAAAGAAGATTCTTCATAATATTAACAATAAAGAAATAAAAGTAAAAATTAAAATTAACAGACATTCACCCATTCACCATTCATACAAAGCCATCTTCCTATACCCTATGCCACGATATCGTCAACCCGACGAGGCCCGAAACAGATGATCCTAAAGCACCCCCCGAAACCGCTCCCGACCACGAATACCTCTGATATGATCCGGGAGATAATTCCAGAGTCGACAAGCAGAGACTGTGAATGATTTACTGTAAATAGAAGAAGTATGAACAGAATAGAGAAGAAAGAGGCTCCACGTCGAGTATTCCAATTGCTTAAGGTACCCTTTTATGTTTTACGTAATCTGTTCATTGCTATTTAGGTTCGCGACTGCTAAGTTGGAAATTTGTAGGTTAGGTTTAGATGTTCAACGCGATGACCTCGCAGTTACAAATCAGTATGGGCGTTCCCAATTCCTTGTACCATAGGTGTGGTATAATATGTAACTCTATGCTTGTACGTCTCAGGTTAACTGTATAGGGGCGTGCTTAAATCTGGTCAAAGATGGAATAAAAGGATCAGAAATAGATAGTTTTGAGTCCAGGTGTACTGCATTGACAAAGTACTGGTCACTGGACTATCATTTTAATAATTTAATGAGAAGAGTTTTGGCCAGTGAGCACAATTGAGTATTCGTAAACATTATGTTTTTCTTCTACTCAAGGTTCTTACTGTTGTCTCTAACATTTTAAAATATCTGTTAAATTTTCTGTCTTGCCTGTAAATCTATGGCTCTACTTTCCAGGAACATTCAACAAATTTAACAGTGCCCTCTGTGTACAATGTGTAAGCCGTAACGCTATAAACTGTAACACTACGTCTGCCTACATACAAAACATAAATTGTTATACTCTAATTTGAACAAATTGTTCATTTCTATTTAAAGTGAAGAGCATTTAATTTTAAATTCTTCAAGGCAGCGTTGTCCTTTATTAAATCGACGGTTGCTAGTTTTGCAACGAGAACACTCATTGAGTAACGATTTAAACGAGAGGTTTGACGAGACACAAACGACTATACAAACCACAGAAGTCACACTGGAACACAGTTCACAGCGCTACCATGCGGCCAAACCAAGAAACTACCATTTACTGGAATATGGCACAACATTACCAAGTCCTGTCCTAGTGTTAACCTCAGAGAGACGTATAGACACCTAGGTACCGTTATCTACTACGCATTAAAGAATAATCTTGTCTGCATTATCAGCAACATCGATCTTATACTTCTATAACACAAATTACATGTTACATTACATGGCTAATCCGTTCCGAGAATACACCAACTGTTATATAAATAATATAACAAAGATCAAAATAATACAACAGTGAGTGTAAACTAGAACAAAATAACGGAATTACCTAAATTAAGTTAGGATACACGGTTATGATAGTAATTTATGCTTCTCATTGAGAACTAAATTATTCAAGGCCGACTGCGCCGTGCAGACCTGGGTAGGCAATATTGGCAATACAGATCTGTATCTGTATTGCTTGGCAACGCCTGCAATGAAGCTACTAGTCTTACGTGAGAAACTGTAGTTACAGGTAAAGGCTATGCGTCTACAACAGTGGCAGTCGGAAAAAAATCAACAATTTAGTGAAATTTGATATTTTTCGCCGTTTAAAAATGTTCACTCGACCATAAGCTTAGTATTTTGTACATAAAGCGTTCTTTAAGTTAAAAAAAAAAAAAAACACCAGTTTGTAAAGTAAACATCAGGATATGATGCAATATTTGATTTTTAAGGTTTGTGGGTGAGCAAGAGCGGCCAGCCAGTGAAAAAATCGGCTTGTAGTCCCTGAGAAAAATACAACATTTTATAATTAACCCCAGCCTAACTAATTATTCACTAGTACATAAGGCTTTTCAACTTAAAATTATTCCACCAAAACTTAAAATAAATAATAAAATACAATAAGAGATATTGTACAAGTACACGTTCTTGACTAGTATAAAAAATAAACTTTATTGAAACAATATAATTTCTTGTTAATAGGCTACTTTTATTTGGAAACAACCGTTATTCTCAATTTGAAATTTTAAAAGACGTAATCTTAAACAAGAAAACGAGTACGGAAGGGACGACAACGAAGAAGAAAATAATACAGAACATGTTTTAATTAAAATTCACATTCATTTCTAAAGGTAGCGGTGTTTATGCTGGATTGATTGGCAGGAACTCTATTAAATTATGGTAATTGATTTTACGTCATGTATGTTTGTTTTAACTCCGAGTCTTCAAGGGATGTCATAAATTATTCACTTAGTAAGAAGCACCGGTCTTAATTAAGATCTCTTCATCCTCTGTAGTTAAAGAGATTCTTGTCAGCAGCTTGGCATATTTATATTCTACAATGGCGAATTATTTTAAAAGAGGTATAATGTTTCTCACATTCCTAAAGGAAATCCCGAAACAACCTATAATAATCTTAAGCAATTATTACAGCAATGGAATGGACAATGTTAAAGAATACATTTAAACGAAATAATCCATTAATGTATACGATTCTTACTTAATGTAAATGTGTTGTTTTTATCACAGATGAAGGTAAAATAATCGTGTATGAAAAAAATTGATTTCCAGAATTAGCGGTATGTTGCAGTAATCCAGCCGCTTGGGGGATGTTGTTTTGGGAAATTATATTTTTAAGATGCAGAAAACAACGTAACTTATGTTTAATTTGAGTGGAGGATGAGTGAAATGGGTGAACAAGGCGCATTGAGGTTAATACGGATTGAGTAGAATAATTGAGGGTGATGGGTCAGGGCACAGAACATTAAAGACAGTCCATAACACAATAATGCTCGTACAGTCTTGTGAAGTAGAACATCAGTATTATTAGCTTGCATTAATTAATAAAAGAAAATAGGTAATAGAACCATTTTTAAATAAAATGTTTGGACATACCGTGTTTTTAACCTAAGCAAACCTCAAAGAGTAATCATATAACAGTGCGGTATTATTGGATTACGTTGTAAAAATATTAAAAAGAGTTTTGATCAAATGGAGTTTCAATAAAATAATACATTGTTAATCTTATAAAATTATGAAAAACTCAGTATTGTTTGTTTTGTGAACGCATTGTAATAATTGTTGTGTATTAGTAGACACCCTCTAAGAAACTCATAACCGAAAATCTTTCGGAAGAAACTTTCGCCATTTTGAAACTGTAAAAATGAACATTGTTCTTTCTAAAATATAGTATACTTAAGGATACTCACAGTATGTAAACCAAATGTCAGTACTTTAGCTTAAAATGTGCTTTAAATAAGCATATTTGTTTACAAAACACACGTTCAAATTCCGTTATACATCCCCAATCTCGAACTTTCTTCAGTATAGTTAACTAACGCTAAAACAATTTCACAAATTATTCTACATTGTTACCGACTACTTAGGAATCAATTTTACAGCATTAAGGTTTACTACACCGCCGTGGCCCACGTATTAATATGTCTTGGGCGTATTAATACGTCGGCGAAGCGGTCTTCACACCGCAAGCTACGATGCAGACGTAGCTCCACCCCTCTACCGCGTTTCACAAAGTTGCTCACTTTAGTTTGTTCAGGGATGTATGCATGTGGACGGTAAACATGTTAAAATTCAGTGTCCACCATTTTCAGGATTATTGTACTACAACTATAAATAATTCTATTCAACTGTGTTGCTACAATTTGTTGACGCTGAGTACAACTATCCATTGACGTAGGACCATAGTGAAAGGAATGTGATTCCTCTGTTTTCCTGAAAAGCACAAACTACAGCCTTTCGGTGCCTGAAGACGAACTTTTTGGTAGCAGGAGAGTCTCAAGTACCGTACTTTGTAGTGGGAGATGAAGGATTTCCATTGCAACGGTACTTTATTCGTCCTTACCCACAGAAGAATCTTAATGATTAGAAGAGTGTTTAACTGTAGAGTAGGTAGGTGCAGACGAGGTGTGAAAAACTCTTGCTAAATCGTGGAGGCTGTGCTTTCGCGGTATGGACAGTGCGTACAACACTGATATACTTCATAACTGAAGTTGGTACCCCTGAGGAAGTAAGAAGCGCCTACAATACATGCTGGAAACCTACGCCAAAGTGACCTGCTCAAGCCGCAAAAGAACACATTACAGACATATACAATTTCCGCGGCCCACAGGGTGCAAAGTGCACATGCGCGTGGTCGAACTACGTGTACGGCGCATAGCTAGCTAAGGTAGCTGTCTAAACGTATCAATACGTGGCTTGCGTCGCTCGCGTATTAATACGCCAGTGTGAATTTCCCCACTTGATATTATTGTGAGGTACGAGCGGTGTGGGGAGACCTTTACTAGTGCAAATATTAAACGTCTAGTCGCTATAGAGATAGCCGGGGTTGGAACTCCAACTTTCTCTATAGAGTACATCAATACAGATGAGTATATAAAATTTGATCGCTCCCACAAAAGCATTTGTGATTAGACTCTCTAGAATTTTATTTTCGTGATAGGCAATAGCCGAACTGAGGACGTAGGCTATCGTGTCAGACCGTCTGGGTACGATCATAATCTTGTTCAAACAATCAGAAAGATTATACATAACTTAGCTATTGTGGAAAGGGATGATTCAATCTGAAAGTTTGAGTTTAGTTCAAGAGTTCAAGGTCGCCTTCCTCTTAGTGCTGACGCTATCACAGACTTGATTCCTTGAATCTGGAGCCATGTTCGTCCGAAGAGATCCAAAAAGAGTTGGTGAGGAATTATGCAACTGATGAGACAATGAGAATACCTCTTCGCCTATATTACAAAATATAGTGTAGCCTAAACTCTCTGATGTCGAAACGATGCAAAGAGTTCGTCTTGAGTTTTTTCGTCCCCGACATTTTTTGTTCCCCGAGCTAACTCAACTGTTTTTCGTGGGGATTTTCTCGGGGATTAGACAAAAAATACACAGGAAGAACATAGAAAACTAGCGTTTTCGGACATACTTTTGATTCCTGATCAAATAAAATAAAATGGAAACGCAAGATGGAACTCAGCTAAATGGAAATACCTTTGAGAAATTTCTGCAATATTAGTTATCCGTCACACTACCACTGACCTAGCAGCTGTGATCTCTATGGGTCATCAGCACTTAAGATACAACCAGTTATTATGAAATACTACTTTGTTTGAATTTTGTTTTTGACGATGGAATAATTGTGAAGGAAACAGGATTTTCCGAACATTTGCCATCGTTCAGTGAAACAAAAAATCAGTAACGAGCGTTCAGTGTGCCACAACGCTCCGGTATGATTTGTTTATTTTAACCTAGTTTGTAATTATGTGTTAGATTAGTTATTCACCTGAAGAAGAGATCAGACTGCAGATCTCGAAACGTAGTGTTTCCTGTATGAAACAACTTTGCAAAATTTCTGAAATATTAGTAACCTTCTCACTACCATTGACCTAACAGCAGTGACCAAGATCCAGAGGTAAGGCACAACTATTTATTACGAAATACTACTTTGTTTGAAGTTTGTTTTTGACGATGAAAAGATTGTGAAGGAAACAGGATTTTTCCGGACATTTTCCATCGTTCAGTGATGCAAAAAAATCAGTAATGAGCGTTCATTGTGTCACAACCTTTGTTTATTTTAACATAATTTGTAATTATTGTTAGGTTACCTATTCACCTGAAGAAGACATCAGATTGCAGATCTCGAAACGTAGTGTTTCCTTCACGAAATAATAACGGAATGACCTTATAGTCAACAATTAGGAGCTCGTGGTTCATCCGTTTCGACATCGCAAGTCACCAGACTTCCGCGTGGACAGGAGGTAATCAGTCGGTTTCGGAAACGCACTCCGCCGCCGGTTATTTCGGTGAGGGGCGACGACAGATGGTGGTGCGGCGTGGCGGAGGTCGGAGCAGACAGAGTGGCGTGAGAGAGTTGGCAAGGATACTGACCTGACCACACAGCACATAACACCTGTGCGGCCCACAGGCGCTATACATAGCCGCCAACAGTTGTGGAACGTGCTAATAATGCATCGCGCGCTGCTGCAATGTTACTAGCGTTCGTCCGGTTTGTCACAGTCCATTCGTTGTGATTAACCCCTGCAATACACCAAACTGCATTTTGTCTGATGCACTTTACTCCATTACTTGCATTACAGTAACGTGTGTTTGCATCACAACTTCCCTGATGCGTTTCGATGTCCGGTTTAAAAAACGCGTGAAGGATTTGGCCACTATCGTTGGATGGCGAAGAAATGGATAGAGTACGGAAAAATAACGTAGCTATGGTAGGAAGGGTTCATTAAATTGAATTTTGAGTCTAGCTCCAGTTCACCTTCCTTTTATTGCAGCGTCTGGTATCTGACGCTGTCTCAGACTTGACTCCTGGAATCTGGAGTCGTGTTCGTCGAAAGAGATCCAAAGAATGTCAACGACGAAGAAGCTCAAAACGAAACATTTGCATCGTTTTGACATCAGAGACACCTATAAGTAGGTGAAGTTGCAGTCTCATTGTCTCATCAGGTGCACAATTGAGTGCACTACGATGTGATAGACACGATCTCTAAGCACGGTGGAGCAACCGAGTTTTCTACAAATAACGTAGCTATGGTAGGAAGGATTGATTAAATTGAATTTTGAGTCTAGCTCCAGTTTCACCTTCCTTTTATTGCAGCGTCTGGTATCTGACACTGTCTCAGACTTGACTCCTGGAATCTGGAGTCGTGTTCGTCTAAAGAGATCCAAAAAATGTCAACGACGAAGAAGTTAAAAACGATCCTTTACATCGTTTCGACATCAGAGACACTTATAAATAGGTGAAGTGGTAGTCTCATTGTCTCATAAGGTACACAATTGAGTGCACTACGATGTGATAGACACGATCTCTAAGCATGGTGGAGCAACCGAGTTTTCTACACTTAACGTAGCTATGGCAGTAAGAGTTGATTCAATTGGATTTTTTGTCTAGCTCCAATTCACCTTCCTTTTATTGCAGCGTCTGGTGTCTGACGCTGTCTCAGACTTGATTCCTGGAATCTGGAGTCATGTTTGTCTGAAGAGCTCCAAAGTCGACAATAAAGAAGCTCAAAACGAAACATTTACATAGTTTCGACATCAGAGACACCTATAAATAGGTGAAGTGGTAGTCTCATTGTCTCATCAGGTACACAATTGCTAATAGCTACGTTATGTGTAGAAAACTCGGTTGCTCCACCGTGCTTAGAGATCGTGTCTATCACATCATAGTGCACTCAATTGTGTACCTTATGAGACAATGAGACTACCACTTCACCTATTTATATGTGTCTCTGATGTAGAAACGATGTAAATGTTCCGTTTTGAGCTTCGTCGTCGTTGACATTCTTTAAATCTCTTCAGACGAACACGACTCCAAATTCCAGGAGTGAAGTCTGAGACAGCGTCAGATACCAGACGCAGCAATAAAAGGAAGGTGAACTGGAGCTGAACTGAAACTTCAAGTGGATAGACTTATTGTTCCTTGTTGTCGTTGAACTCTAACCATTCATCACATATTATTGTTGTTTCGTCTGTCCTCAACTCTAATCAACCCAATCAATACTTGAAAGGAAGTACTTGCGGGTTAATACTACTAGATTGATATTCGCTTGTGTATCTTTATCAACATGACTCATCGACAGCCTGTGCGGTCGCCGTTGTCATTGCCATCCAGTCGGGTTAAAAATGATTCTACAACCTTTCATTAAATCTCTACAATTACAAAAATACTGTCTTTTTACTTATAATTGCAACAGTTGTCCTTTTATTAATATTGAGTTCCAATACACTTACGAGGCCTTAGGCCCATGTAGGTTCTTCCCAATTATATTACTACCTTCTTCCAAATGTTTTATATATATATACACGAAATAATTAACTATGTATAAGTACCATATTATTATGCTCTGATACATGGTTTTGAGCATTGTATGCATATGTATGTATGTGTATACGTGTATTGCAATACGTGTATATGTATATATGTGTTAGCAATTTTCATTTCGCTCTCGGGAAACGAACGCGCTGGAAGAATCTAATCTAAACTATTCCATTAATTATTTCCAATCGTAGGGTGAATAAAGCCATAATTAATGTACTTATTTAAAAAATCAATATTAAATACAACGTACCCATTGTTTTATCACGACCATTCCCGCTCACTAAGTTTCGAACGAGTTGACCTAGAGGGACGAAATTTGATATAAAGCTCTACCTCTATTATCCGTACTTTGTAAATATTTTTAGAATTTATCACTGTTTGAATTTCGCGCTCATTTTCAATATCACAGTTCAGAATAGGAATAGAGATAATCCTGTCGTCTACTCCAGGCATGATTAACAACCAGCTCTTAATTTTTGTTCCAAAACTGTTCTAGTTTAACGAGAGAGGTTAATCCGTAATCCGAACTGCTCCAGGAAAACGAGTTGCACATAACAGGGTTAACGATATGCCTATTATATCGTGCACGCTCTGCTTCTATTGATGTGGCATAACTGTTTAAACGTAACTTTAGACGCTGCAATAAATAGGAAGGTGAACTGGAGCTAAACTCAACATTCAAATAACTGTTTAATTCGTAACCATGATCTTGTAAACGTTGTGTGTTAATTTCAGATTGAAAGAGGTACACCCGCGAGGTGGTCACATTTTATGTGTGAACAAATTTGAAGTCACAACTTGGAGACACCCAACGATAGTAAGTGTTGTTGAAGCTCTAATATGCGATGAATTGGTATTAATTAAATGTAAATTATTTAAAAATTTTGACTCAACCATTGAATTTTGGGCGTTTTAAATTTAGAAGAAGTCCTAAAGTTGATGATTATATACTTACATTCTAGAAGCTCTTTTCTTATTGGAGTTATTTATAAATTTAAAAACAAACACTCCAATAAAATACTTTACATTTCTGTGAGGCCTTTCATGCTCAAGAAACACATCATCAGACCCACATAACTGAATAAAAGTGGTTACAATAATAATATAAACAATTTTGTACTGAATGGAAATAAAAACATATGTCGTTAAAAATACAAGGAGATAATGAAGGAAACAGAAATTTTCCGGACATTTTGCCATCGTTCAGTGAAACAAAAAAATCAGTAACACCACGTTTCAAGATCTGCAATCTGATCTCTTCTTCAGGTAAATAACTAACCTAACACATAATTACAAACTAGGTTAAAATAAACAGATCATACCATGTCCGGAAAAAATCCTGTTTCCTTCACAATCCTTCCATCGTCAAAAATAAACTTCAAACAAAGGAACGAGATAATAATCTATCACAGGAAAGTAAGTGTATTTAAAAAATCAAGTTGATATTTAATTGTTTGTATTATTATTGTAACCACTTTTTTTAGTTGTCGGTCTGATGGTGAGTTCCTTGAGCATGAATGGCCTCACAGAAATAAAAAATATATAATTTTAGTGTTTGTTTTTTAAATTGATGATTATATACTTGTAAATATCATTCTCAATTTTGACTCAGTTGAATACCTATGTTATATCTAGGTGAAGTACACAAGCTGAGGAGGAGTTTATTTTAAAATCTCGCCCAAAATGTCCCTCCCCCGATCTGTGATGTACTGCAAAGAGATGTAGGGCTGTAAAGGAGGGAAATTAACAGCTGTATAAATGTACACACCACACCAGCTGTGCCACTTATCGGCGAAGGGCGCTGGGAAGGAGGGTTGGAAGGATAGCGTGTATCCTTATCTGATCACAAGAGTTATTTACACCATACTCCGGAGCTCGTGTAATGTTGGCCGAAATACATTTCACTGCAACAGAGAAGCTTTATCGTGGCTTAAATCGCATTATATCTTGATGTTCCAATACATTGAACTGAACCCTAATCATATTTGTTTTAATAATTCTAAAATAAAATTGGCTAATCTGTGGCCTTGAGGATTTTCTCATGAAATCTTCCAGCAATTGAAAAGAGAAAATCTACCTACACATTAGTAGTTTACTTATACGGTATATTACAATATTTGATAGTACGATAAAACAATCGTTATGAACGCTTCTTTTCGTGTGATAGACTTTAAGCCATTTGGCTTTAACCCACTTCTCTCAGCAGTCACGAAGCCAAATTCAGGCGAGTTTTGTCCGTAAGTATTAGTTTTGCGTGTAATAAGTAGTTATTAACAGTAAATATCAATATTAAAATCAATATAAAACGTGTTAAAATGCCATAGACATTCTATGTTTGAAGTTTATTTTTGACGATGGAAGGATTGTGAAGGAAGCAGGATTATTCCGGACATTTACATCGTTCAGCGAAAGAAAATATCAGTAACACTACGTTTCGAGATCTGCAATCGTATCTCTTCTTCAGGTAAATAACTAACCTAATACATAATTTATTACAAACTAAGTTAACATACACAAATCATACCAGGGCGTTGTGACACGCCTAAGATAGGCGTTATTATAATAATTATTTAATAAGTAGTGTTGTGTTTAGTTTTTTATTAAGTGCATGTTTTAGAGTTAGTGAAGTTGACACACGACATGGTGGTCGTAATTCCTGACTTAGGCGTGTCACAACGCCCTGGTATGATTTGTTTATTTTAACCTAGTTTGTAATTATGTGTTAGGTTTTGTTATTTACCTGAAGAAGAGATCAGATTGCAGATCTCGAAACGTAGTGTTACTGACTTTTTGTTTCACTGACCGATTAAAATATCGTACAGTAAATGATAAAAGTAATCCAGTTCTTACCTTTTTGGTTTTATCGATTAAAACCAGTAATGCAGTTGCACGTGCTTATTTCGGTAAAGCAGTTCTTATTTTATTAATGTCCCGGCTTAAAGTTAATTAGTTCGGGGTTGTTTTAGGCGGGTTCGTGATCAAGGCTTTCTTGGCAGCATTCATTTCGTAGTTAGCAGTCGAGGTTACCAACTTGCATGATCACTAGCATGCAGTGAAGTCAAGTCAAAGGGAAGTGTTTTGCATGGAAAACTATTTGGTGTACTTTGCGATTTAACAAGGAAGCGTTCAGTAGTTAGGCTTAGGAATATGTTTTCTAGGGGTATGCAAATACATAGTCGGCCAGCAGTATTTGTCAGTACCTAACAGAGTGTTATAATCAATTATCTTTATCAACTCTATAGGCTGAGATTGATTTATTAATTTTTCCCTTGTACTTCGGTATATAAGTAACTAAAATTTGATGAAATGTAAAACTGCAAATAATCGGTTTGGTATTGAATCCTTTTAGTTTATTTCCGTTCGGGTCAATTATACTTAAATATAGCACGTGGATAACTGCACAGCTTGAAAAACTCTTGATTTTTAAAGTTTTTTAAACATGCCAGAGTGATATTCGTCTTTTATGTCATAGATGAGTGCTTTTCATGCAATTTTATGGCACTGATGAGTGCTTTCTATGCAATTTAATGTCACTGATGAGTGTTTTCAATGCAATTTCACGTGACTGATGAGTGTTTTCTGTGCAATTTCATGTCACTGATGAGTGTTTTCTGTCCAATTTCATGTCACTGATGAGTGTTTTCAATGCAATTTCACGTGACTGATGAGTGTTTTCTGTGCAATTTCATGTCACTGATGAGTGTTTTCTGTCCAATTTCATGTCACTGATGAGTGTTTTCAATGCAATTTCACGTGACTGATGAGTGTTTTCTATGCAATTTAATGTCACTGATGAGTGTTTTCAATGCAATTTCACGTGACTGATGAGTGTTTTCTATGCAATTTCATGTCACTGATGAGTGTTTTCAATGCAATTTCACGTGACTGATGAGTGTTTTCTGTCCAATTTCATGTCACTGATGAGTGCCTTCAGTGCAATTTCATAAAAACTAAATACTCGTATAAATGTCATACTATGGCATCGAAGAAAGAGCAAGTACAATATTTTAAACAACATAATTTACTCTAGAATGCATAAGTTTATACACTGCCATAGATAAAAATTGATTACTTGGTAGAGAACTCTGTACTTGAATGATCCCCTTAATAACTGCAAAATAAAATGTTCAGTTATAGTAAAACGTGCCTCAATGAAGATAATGGATAAACCATTATTTATTGGTTTTTTAGTAACCATAATAGAAACCATATAAAAACTGCATGGCGATTTGGAAGTACTGAGTGTAAATCGGTTCTGGGTAAATCCTAACACTTAAAGCGCCGATATAACAAACAATGTGTCTAAAGAGGATGCTAAACATCCATGTTGATCGTATTTATTGTACTGAGTGTAAATAAGTTCTGAGTAAATGTTAACCCTTAAAGCGCCCATATAAAGAACTATGTGTCTAAAGAGGATGCTAATCATCCATGCTGGCTATCTATAGGGTACTGAGGGTTAATTATGAATATGTGTAACAAACACGATACAAATTTAAGCAGAACTGACATCTGTATAACATTCCAGGTTCTAACTTTCTTAATATTCGTAAAGATAGATTAACTAGATTTCTAACGGCAACTAATTCCCACTGAAACATACAGAAATGTAGTGAAACATACCAAGAAGTCTGAGTACAGCCAAACATTGGTTCTTGGTAAAACTCAAGTTAGAGATTGGATCGCAGAAATGGGAGGGGAGACTATGGAATTAATGGCATCCAGCTATAGATGAGAGCTATGTACCGAGTTACCTGTAATATCCGAGTCATTCATGCCTTCCATCGAATCCTCTATCCATGTATTACATCACTGGAATTGTTTCTCTACATCAATTTATAGACACACACATACACACGCGCGCGCGCACACACTCATACTGTACAACATTGAAAACTTTAAGTGGAGCTATATTTTTAATAAACGATTGTCATACATTTACAAGCGTTGTCAATGTGGTTACTTTTTCCGTTATTTATTTTGTATTAGTACGAAGAAAATACGGTATACTATTAATATTTTTATAAAGAAAAAAACAATATACAGTAATAAAAATCGATGATGTTTAAATAAAATATCGTATCCTTCCTAACTTAATTCCTTGTTACATGTAAAGCTTTGTTAAATAAACACCTATAACGGTTGTACTTGATAATTAGTGTATTTCAGGGAGGTTGTTAGATGCTAGATTAGTGAATCAAAGCGTGGTGTTTAACTGCGGTGTTCATTGGATAACAAAATAAGTTCTCTCTCTTTTTAACTGGGCAGAAACAGGATTTTCCGGACATTTTCCGTCGTTCAGCGATAAAAAAAATCAGTAAAACTACGTTTCGAGATCTGAAATCTGATCTCTTCTTCAGGTACATAACTAACCTAACTCAAAATTACAAATTAGGTTACAATAAACAAATCATACTAAAGCGTTGTGACACGCGTGAATCAGGAATCACAACAACCATGTTGTGTGTGTTTATGTCAACTCTTTAGATGGGAATTATTGTAGTTTCAAAATTAAGAAATTCAAAGTCAACGTCGCTCTGTTTGGCTTTAAAACATTCACTCAGAAGAGCGAGTGATAATAATTGTTATTAGTTGTTGTGTTCAAGAAAACTTGCATTTTGTAAATGATAATTTTATCAATTCCTTTAAATAAAACAACAAATTAATCAAACTCATCATGTACACAATACACAGGGGTCGGCGGAAGATTGATGTACTTCTCGTGTAAAATAGCTTCTATTATTAATTAGTTAGCTAATCGTAACTGCGTCATGAAACCTTTTCTAGAAAGCAATTTATTGAAATATTCATTACTCATTTAATTCAGGTTATTTCACCTTCAAGCGCCCATGAAAGGTGAATATGTGAAAGAATCCATCAGATTAAAACCGTCCATATAATATACGTGCGAAAGTATTGTAAAATTGTTCCTTTTTTAGGTATAACAGCTGTTTTATACTATCGAAGGAACAGTGTTGTAAATAATTATATAAATTATTATATTCACTTGAATCACAACATACCGTGATTTAAAAGTAAATTTCCTAAAAATATATAAAAACTGAATAAAAATTACCATATTACGTAGTTTCAACAACGAAATAGGTTGGAACATGTCTTACAACTGTCAACAATGGAGGCAAAAACATGATTATCATGTTCTAATCTTCTTGTAGGAAGTGCAAACTAAACATTAAACACCTTCTCGTGCAATTAAAACTATTTGTTTATCGTTATTCTCTTTCAATATTTGCAGTACGGTTAAGAGTATCGCTCATTACTTGTAGTAAGATTGCTTACTTTACAGACTAGTAATCAGATATACTATTTCAGAATCCACGTTATTTATAGTAATGATCTCAAAAAGTAGAATTTTCATTGAAATTTGCCTAAAATGAGTTCCTAAAGAAAGATCTTAATTTAAAAACACTAAATTATATTTAATGCTGTTTCTCAGAGTTTTTCTGTCATTACAACTCTATAGCGGAAATATTAAAAAATTAACGTTGAAAACAAGAAGGTTTAAATTATTACGTATATATGGAAATGATTTTAAGATGTCATCAGTGAATGTTAGACAAAAAAAAAAAAAAAAAAAAAAAAAAAAAAAAAAAAAAAAAAAAAAAAATAAAAAACAATTAAATTACAATGCTATTGTCCATAGATATTATCTCTGTCTCAGTTTATTACCCTCCCCCACCCCTCCCCCGACTACATGACCCCGAAACGAACATTGATCTGTCAGGGTCTACGTAATTAACAAATACAAATTGTTTTTGCTGTAAAATGACGTACAAATTACCTCAACTGAGATCAAATACTTGTGTGTTATAAATGTGATTCAATGTGTATAATATGTAATATATTATGTTTGTAATTTTTATACATGTTGTGACAAATTACGTAACATACTCTTTGTAAAATTACAGAATGTCCATGTGCTTCAAAATTATTTAGTAATCCTGTTGTTCTTGAACTATCGATGACCTCAGTTTGTCCCCTAATTTCCTGGAACATTTAATTTGGCAGCTCGCTTTTTGGCATATTTATATGTAATGTAATTTTATTTAACTGTCTATATACAGTTCGAGGAGTTTTGAATTAACCACAGAGGAAAATCCTGAACTTTTTGCTGGCCAATCCGGTCACTGCGCTCCCTAGCTTCTCCGTCTTCAGCATTTAAGTTAGTTACTTAAAAGGCTGGTACAGAATTGATTGAAATAACATACAAAGGAGAGAAAGATTATTAAAATTCTAACAATAAATTTCATAAGAAGATACAATAAAAAAAATCTTTTGTTGCTCGATTTACAGCAGTTTATATCATATAAGACTTTAAAATTAGAATTTTAAAAATTCTTCATTCATTAAAGACTAAATGTGTATCAATTGTGTGTTTTGATCTGTAGCTATTTAAAAATTTGCTTCAGAAATGTTCCAATTTTAAAATATTTATTCGGAAGTTAGACATGCAATGTATAGGTTGTATTCATTTATTTATTCATAGTAAATCTTTAGATGCACTTCAAATTTTATAAGAATCCTTATTAATTAATAATAATCATCCTTTATTAAAAATGACTGATCCAAGTCATATTGGTATATGTACTGATTACGGATTTTTCGGAATATTCTAATAAAATCAACAGTAATGTTATTATAGATGTGATACATCAAATTACATGAGCCACTATATTTCATGTAAATAAATGAAATGCAATCTTGTAATAAAGGTGTCTATATTGTAACAGCGCAATTTATAAGTTTGAAATACCGATTCACCGTGAACAGTGTAAACCCTTAAACTGTAAATAACCATTCACTGTATTTAATTTATTTGATAAAACAAAATTCAGCATTTAGTCGGGACATATTTGGGCCTATTTTTGGTACAGAACTGTTACTTCCAACAGCTGATCCAAACTAGGTCACGTGATGACAAACGGCCTCCAGGGATGGTCGTAGGTATAGGGAGGCGAGGTAGAGACAACGCGCCGCGCCGGGACGCCAGGCCGACGCCTCCCAGACGCCGTCACGTAACCGTCTCGACCCGGCTAATCAATCACTACCCTAGCTAGCCCATGTTACGTAATGCGTGGTTACACCCTAGATTACTCTATCTCTCCCTCTTTATCTCTTTCGTCACGTTCGTCTCTCTCATACATCAACTGGTACTACTCATATACTGTACCGTCTCGACCCGGCCAATCAATCACTACCCTAGCTAGCCCATGTTACGTAATGCGTGGTTACACCCTAGATTACTCTATCTCTCCCTCTTTATCTCTTTCGTCACGTTCGTCTCTCTCATACATCAACTGGTACTACTCATATACTGTACCGTCTCGACCCGGCCAATCAATCACTACCCTAGCTAGCCCATGTTACGTAATGCGTGGTTACACCCTAGATTACTCTATCTCTCCCTCTTTATCTCTTTCGTCACGTTCGTCTCTCTCATACATCAACTGGTACTACTCATATACTGTACCGTCTCGACCCGGCCAATCAATCACTACCCTAGCTAGCCCATGTTACGTAATGCGTGGTTACACCCTAGATTACTCTATCTCTCCCTCTTTATCTCTTTCGTCACGTTCGTCTCTCTCATACATCAACTGGTACTACTCATATACTGTACCGTCTCGACCCGGCCAATCAATCACTACCCTAGCTAGCCCATGTTACGTAATGCGTGGTTACACCCTAGATTACTCTATCTCTCCCTCTTTATCTCTTTCGTCACGTTCGTCTCTCTCATACATCAACTGGTACTACTCATATACTGTACCGTCTCGACCCGGCCAATCAATCACTACCCTAGCTAGCCCATGTTACGTAATGCGTGGTTACACCCTAGATTACTCTATCTCTCCCTCTTTATCTCTTTCGTCACGTTCGTCTCTCTCATACATCAACTGGTACTACTCAGATACTGTACCGTCTCGACCCGGCCAATCAATCACTACCCTAGCTAGCCCATGTTACGTAATGCGTGGTTACACCCTAGATTACTCTATCTCTCCCTCTTTATCTCTTTCGTCACGTTCGTCTCTCTCATACATCAACTGGTACTACTCATATACTGTACCGTCTCGACCCGGCCAATCAATCACTACCCTAGCTAGCCCATGTTACGTAATGCGTGGTTACACCCTAGATTACTCTATCTCTCCCTCTTTATCTCTTTCGTCACGTTCGTCTCTCTCATACATCAACTGGTACTACTCATATACTGTACCGTCTCGACCCGGCCAATCAATCACTACCCTAGCTAGCCCATGTTACGTAATGCGTGGTTACACCCTAGATTACTCTATCTCTCCCTCTTTATCTCTTTCGTCACGTTCGTCTCTCTCATACATCAACTGGTACTACTCATATACTGTACCGTCTCGACCCGGCCAATCAATCACTATAGCTAGCCCATGTTACGTAATGCGTGGTTACAGCATTGTGTACTCTATCTCTCCCTCTTTATCTCTTTCGTCACGTTCGTCTCTCTCATACATCAACTGGTACTACTCAGATACTGTACCATCTCGACCCGGCCAATCAATCACTACCCTAGCTAGCCCATGTTACGTAATGCGTGGTTTACACCCTAGATTACTCTATCTCTCCCTCTTTATCTCTTTCGTCACGTTCGTCTCTCTCATACATCAACTGGTACTACTCAGATACTTTATGGTCTTGCTAAAATATCAATATGATAGTGAACGATACAAATGTGTCAGCATTGTGCAGTCCAATGTAGTGTAGCACATTTTGTGAATTACAGTGTGGTGTAATAATATTACATCAAACAAGAACGCTTACTAGTATAGCACGCTAGATTGTGTATTGTATACACATTATTACTACGTGCTCCCAGTTTGAATTTGCAAGAAATAAGAGAACAAAATGAATTTATCGTTAGTTTAAGAGTTACAGAATTGCTAAATATTTTTAAAGCATATGCACATTCTGTCATTTTATAAAGATTACATGTTACAACAAATATAATATATTTATAGCCTACAAATTTAAATCATATTCTTCAAAATAACAAGTAACAATAATTCGTCTAGTTGAGTTCATTTCACGTATTTTTCCAAAAGCAATTTGTATTAGTTAATAAAAGTGGGCTTTGACAAATCAATGTTTGTTTGGGGGTCGTGTGGCCAGAGGGAGGGAGGGAGAGGGTAATAAACTGAGACAGAGATAATATCTATGAACGATAGCGTTTTAATATAATTGGAGGGTTGGTCTAGCATTCAATGTTAGGGTGTTAAATGTAATACATTATGACTAATCATTTTCGTCGACTTCAATTTTTAATTGTCTCCACTATTAATTTAATATGTGTGTTTTTGTCTTTATGTGTGCGGATACTGTTAGTTTGTTTTGAATTTTTATAATGTTTCCAAGCGTCCAAATTACGCTTAGAAAGATTTCATAGGGACCTGATTCAACCTTGAGGTCGGCACTTAGGAAAAAGGTGTGTTTGTGACATTGAAATTAATGAATTGTAAATTCCGAAAACCCTGGACGAGTTCGATATCTTGGATTCTAGCGCATCTGAAGCGCAAACATGACTGGGTGATATACGAGTATAATCCTAACAAATTTTCTTGATAGTATGAAAACTACTTCAACACGTAAAATGGCGGCTGCCTAATTGTATATAAAAATCCAAAATAATCCTTCATGATAAATACACACGTTAACTGCGATGAACACCCTACGGAGACGCAGATTCAGTTTGAAGCCGCTGCAAGGCGCTGTGGTGGTTTGTATTTTTTTAGTGTGCTTTAATAATCTCCAATCCCGATCTTTTATCGTCATTCAGATAAAATAAGAGCGTTTTATCTAATTTTGACAAAGATGCGTTGCTAATCCCATAGAGAATCATTACGACCTCAACTGTTGGTTCCCTATGGTACCTCCTGTAGGGCAGGGACGCCGCCCCTAGGGCGTGCTCTCGTGTACGCACCCTGTCTGTCTCAGCAGTGCCGTGGTGCGGTCCCTGCACGCAACCCTCCCTCCGCCCACCCCTAACACGTGTCACTCACCTCCAACATAACCTCAACATACCGCTTTTATTCGCGCAACCTGGTTGTAGAACCACTGTGAAATACTCAGAATCATCAAAATTGGTTCAAATCTCTCTCTCTTCCCTCTCTCCCTCCCTCTCTCTCTCTCTCTCTCACTCCCTCTCTCTCTCTCACTCACTCACTCACTCACTCACTCACTCACTCTCTTCTACAACTAAGAGTAAGTGGGTATAAGTGTTTGAAGTAACACATGCTTATGGGGTAAAACTCAAGATCGTTTCACCACAGGCGGCTCTTAAGGTGTCTTCTGAATAACACCTGGAAAGTCCTGACAGGAACGTGTCTGCGAGTAGACAGTGTCTCACAGCGGTCACCCATCCATAGAGCAACCACGTTCGACGTTGCTTGACTTTGTTATCTTGCGATAACTGCTGTACCCATTAGATTACTTCGTTGGCAAATATAATGCAAAAGATAAGTACCTACTCAAGGTTCCAGCGCTCTTGCCATAAACCCTTTTTCGTCTATTTCCAGGCGTTCCAGTAATTCCACCTCTTGCTTGTAATTTATGTTCTCAGCTAATGAAAAAGACAGTTCAAAAAATTACAGAGTAGACCCATTTTGAAATACAATTTAATTTTTATTTATTTTAACGGATGATGTATTGGTCGAATTAAGTTCATGTAAATAGTTTAATTTAAATGCCTGTAAAACCTTAAAGGTCATTTAAATATAAAAGAATGTTCTGCAAATGTATTTACTCTTTTCCCACACAGAATATAGAAACATGGTTTTTACACGAAAAGTCACTACTACTCAATTATTTTGTTTCAAAGCCCGATGCAAAGGTTTAATTAACCAAATGTACGTACGTCACAATACACTAGTGGTACCCAGTTATAGTGTCACAGGCCCCACTTCCTAGCAGTAATTTGTTTTACGGCATTATTTGCTGATGATTTCCTAACTAAGTTGAATCACATCCTGCCCGAATCAGTGCCAGCACCAGGGCCGAGGCCGAGGGTGTGAACTCCGCAAACATTACTCATCGCGGAGCAGAAATTGAATTTATCCATCGCCAAACAACGTCCACTCAGCCCAGATTTAACACCAGGCTGTCACAAGAATGCCATAATGACTGTATAAAACGTTTAATTAGCGATGTGATTTATGTTGTTTTAGCTAATAAGCTTGTCATAAGATTTTTATAATTCCCACGGTTGGGTTGTAGGCGTCTTTGCGTTGGAATCGACCTGCCCCCAAACATTGCTAAAACCCTTTATAGTCATTGTAATAAGTCACCGTTTCGCGCGTAAAATCTCCCTTCTTTGCCAGGCCTGTAATCCTGCGGGTTTAAATATGGATATTATCGTCCACCTATTATTGTTAGCAAGCCTACAGGGTTTAAAAAAAGCGCACGGACTTGAAAATTCCGAAACGATTACAGGTGAAGCAATAAAACTTGGTACGTTATTACTGCACCTATAAGTCTACTTTTTGAAGTAACTACACTTTTTGTAATGTCAGGGGGTGACAGTTTAGCACTATGTTCATGAAGATGTAAAATTATATGTATATAATAATAAATAAAGGCCCACTATTTATTATTGTTATATAAATTTGTTTATGTTTATTATTGTTATTTTGGGTCAGATTTTTTTCAATAATTAAAGAAAATTTAGTACTGTTTATGTAAATGGAGTAATACCTCATAAGACTGATGTATACTTTTTGTGAAATGTATAAAAGGTGGACTCTGAGATTTAAAATTTTTGTTCTGTATTGCTAAGCCTTCATAACTGGCTAACGAAGTCTAGTATTTTCCACAATTGCAAACTGTAATAACTGTATGATTTTTTTAGATGGAAACAAATCATCATTTTCATCAATCGTCATTATCATTTAAAACGAAATAAAATAATTATTATATAGAAAAACCTTGTACGCAACTTCGTCAGTTTACACAAAACTAGTTGTTCATAAAAACAAACGTTTTCCAATGAAAAATGAAATTGTTGGTTAATAGTGTTAAAGAGTTTGTTTAAAATTGGTGTAATAATGAATGGTGGCAACATTGACCTGATACAAATATAATGTTATTGCTCTATAATTTGTTTTAACCCGTAACAGTTCAGTATATCCATATGGTCACAGTTGTACTTATACAGTACATCGTCACCTGATTAATTAATCTAGGGTATGACTGGTTAAATACGAGACATTGCTTACATGTTTTGATGCTCTTTAAATCTAAGAACTGTGTTCTTTTATGTGGTTAATATGATTTGTAAAGAAACGGTGTAATATGTGAATGAACTAACACGATTAAAATCTTCACATATTTCGGTCTTCCTGTAGAGGCACTTTTTCGGTCAAGTAGAACTGATGTTAACCTAAATCTGGCAAAGCCAACGATACACATCCGCTTATAAAGGTGAAAAGAGGGGGAGAGCAGTATCATGATACACAAACGCATGACCAATCAGTGATAAATACGACTTTTTTTTATCAAAAGCTGCCAATCTTTTGCTAATCTGATTTTGAAATTCTTTATTGACATTAACTTACAGGTACATGAACTGAAATTCTTACTTGAATCCATAGGATATCGAAATTCTCTATGGGCTTTCTTGAACATAAAAAGGTTTGTGAAATAATACAAGAATTTAGAGGATTTTGAAATCCTATATGTACTTCCTTGAGCTTACACAGGTATGAATATATAAATACTCAAATATTTTACAATCGGATAGTAAACAACGTTAACGTACTCGCAGGTATTGAAACAATTTTGTTAATGATAACGTTTTGTAACACCTCCATACTCTCAGCTTTGATGCCTTTTTCAATACCATCGGTATGGTCGAAACCTTTTTGCCCTGCAAGGGTGTGATCTTTCACTTAAGTTCGAAACAAACTAAGGATTTTTCCATTAATTAAAAGATGGGATAGTAATTGATGTGTCATCCCAAGTTGTTTTACGATAGAGATATTAAATTTGGACACATATTAGTATAAGGCTTGAACTTCAAAGAAACTTTACTTACAAAATCATACAACTAAAGAGAAATATCCAGCTCTTGCTCTTAAAGCTGGCCTTAAAGCTTTTTGGTACAAACGAACTGTGTCTGAAACCCAATGTTTCGACCCTTAAAGGCCATTAGAACTTTCCTGCGCCCTAAGGACCGCTTATTAGGGACAATCAGTATAAACTTTAGTTGAATAGGACGGGCTGAGAAGGAGGGTAGTTCCATCCAATCCACTTAAATGCACGGCCATAACTCGGCCTTTATGTGTATGTCGTCAAGTTAATGACCATCTAAAAATGTTTTACTCCCATGAACTTCACTTGAATACCCCTTGGGTATTGTGTTTATTCTATAATTAACAAGCGTTGAATTAATTTCACTTTATATTCTCTGAAATTGCTTTATTTGTTGTAAACATTTATGAATGATTTATGTATTTAAAGTTTATTGAAATAATGCTGAATCTGGTGTTATCTTTTTAGTTCCATGACTGATTAATTCTTCTTCTCAATATTCACTGTTTATAATAAGTGAAATAAACTAACTTTAACAACAAACTAAAAAATTCTAAAAGCACTTCCAAATGAATTTTTGTGATTTTATTGGCTGAACGTAAGCGAAGCTTATCACTACATGCGATTTGGCTGAACGTTAGCAAATATTTTTAAATTGGTGCTATGGGCAATTACGATGGCAACGATAAAATAGCAGGATAAATAAATTTGTAAACAAACGGAATTATGTTGATACTTCAATATTACGTGACGTTGTAACGCATGTAGCCTAACGATTAGAATGAAATGAGCTATAGACTTGAAATTTTGCAAGCAACTTCACAGAAGCCTGTTACTCAACACGTGTTGTGGCGTACTCCTACCTTGTTTACAATAAAATTACGCTGTTAAGGTCCACTTTTAGCAAATTTCAGTTAAACAGTGGAGTGACATTTGTGATTTGAAATTTCTTATAATAAGCTTTCCGTAATTACTATTTATTGGGAGTGTCGATTTGGAACCATTGTAAATACAATTTTTTACCATACCGTGTAAATATTATTTTGATTGCTAACAAAATCATGAAATTTCATTAGCCATAAATCTAAAGTGCCTTAAATTAAACCTATTGGAGATTATTTTTGAAGTTTCAATCTGGTTTCATTCGCTAATAAAAATCTTTTAAAATGGCTAAAAACATCCAACAACACACCGCAAGGCATTTGTCCAAAAGGGCCATTTGTTCCTTTCATTCGTATCTTGAATTTTAAGATTGGGCTATAAATAATGCATTATTAACATATATTCTTTGGTTAGTGATAAACATATAGTCTTTGGTTATTATATAATGTGAATTATAAATTTATTGTTAACTTATATTATACATACACATTATATAACAGCCCCGCGAGTGATGGGCTTCGCAAACGCTCAGCTAAAAAAGACTTTATACAGTTTTAATGTTAAATGTCCATTAATAATAAATATACGGGAGAAAGTAACGTAGAGCTACGAAAGCATAACTTAAATTGTCGTCAAAGTATTAATGGAAACTTAAACAGCCTTACGAATAAATTACTTTATTAATGAAATGTAAATTTGTTGTGTCGTTTGTCTTTGAAAATGGGAGATTTATTTTACATTACAACACTTGTTCTAATTATGTATTCCCAGATGATCATAAGCCTTATACAATATGATTATTGAAGTTATTTATCTACATACATAAAATACAAATATTACTGACTGGCCTTCACGGAATATCCGAAACTAAAATACGAATTTACATGGAATTTTGTCCATACGTTCGTATTAGGTGCTCGCTAAGAAACTGATTAGACAGTTTCGCAACGTAACCACGAAATGATTAACCAGTTGTATCACCTTCAGAATTGTGAACACATAAAATTTACCATTAGGGTCCACGTCTAAAACGCTCAAAACGAGTCTCGTAGAAATCCGCGACACCACTCACGTGAACTCAACAGTCTTTGTAAATATTTGGAAGCGAGACTCGATATACAGGGTGTAACAAAATTCCTGCACGGGCTTGATAATTCCCGAACGATTACGGGTAAATCAATAAGACTTGGTTCTTCATTACTGCACCTATAAATTTTTGAAGTAACTACCGTTTTTAAATAACGCATTATTGACCTATATTCTTTGGTTAGTATATAATGTGAATTATAAATTTATTGTTAACTTATATTATACACACACACATTGTATAACAGCCCCGCGAGAAATGGGCTTCGCAAACGCTCAGCCAAAAAGCTGAATCAGTGATTTAGGCTACCTTTAGTCAGAGCTATAATATGAGCTCTATCTAAATACGTCAGAGCTTTAATATGACTTGTTTCAGAATATTACACTAAAATTAATTACTCTGTTCTGTGTAAATTTTTAACGTGTAGTGAAATTCGTTTGTCCAAAAATAAACTCATATAACAAGCAGTGTCCACAAACATACTCGTACGCCCCGCGCCCTTTAACACGATACCTATCGTGCCTGACAGCCCTTCACTGCCCAATTAATAACATCGTTGAAAGCATTCGCACACAAATATTCAAGGAATTCAGGTTATTTACTAGTATTCCATTATTAGCATTGTACGTACAGAACTGTACGCCACTATTAAACTACAGCATTATTTTAGTTCACGACATTGAAAATAATTCTGTTTAGGTTAAAAATAGAATGGTTATTATATTGGTATTGGTAATTGTAGTGATAAACAACTATAAATTGTTCGTAATTAGCAATATTATTTGTAATATAAATAGACATTTTGTTATGTTATATTTATAATGTACATTGTAACAAATTTATTAAATTCAATAAGTATGACACACAGACACGCGCACGCACACACACTATTCAAGATAGAAAAACGTTTATTCTGCATTGAAGTTTAGATAAGGAATTGCAACAATAATTTAATGAATCACTCACTGCATAGACCAATTGGCTGTGTGCAAAGAGGATCCATTTACAAATTAAAGAAATTTATTTGTTTTTAAACTCCAAGAAAAATAAATTTTATTTTTTTATTACTAAAAATAAAATAATATCACCTCAGGTGATATTAATATTAAATATAGATAAATTATAAACATATATTAAGTTTAAAAAATAAAGAGATAAAAGTTAAGATTGTGATCAAACAAGAACGTAGCTAGGGAAAAAATTGGAGGGGCTCCAAACAACTGATATTTTCCAATAGTGGACAGAGAGTAAGGCCCCATTTTGTTCCTTAAAAAGTTCTTGACCCGTTTCTTTTCTGAGATAGATCTTTCAGCAGTACATTTCAGTAATACTGAATTATTTAAACAATAATAATCGTTTACTGAAAAGTAATATAACAATTTGAAAATTTGAGGGGGGTCCGGATTCCTTGGACCCCCTCGCTGACTACGTTTTTGTGAAACAAATTAAATTTTTGTAAAACAAAAAAAAACAAGTTAAATGTTGTACTACGAATCTTTAAAAAGCAAGGTAATAAACATAACTTAATTAGTGCGAATGGAGGAGTTACAGTATATGTATCAAGATATAAAAAACATTTAGAAGGGGGATGATTAAATGAAAAATATCACTGTTGACTGTACGGAGATTGTATGAGCAGCTCCGCAGCTGCAGCACCGATACGCAAAGTCACTCACGGACCCTCCGCTTGTACACAGCGACGCTGTCACACTCCCCTTCATTTATTGCTACAGGCAATCTGCGGTACACCTGATGCGCAATGTAGAATGGACGCTTCCTAAATTATAGCTTAATCTAAGTAAGTAAATGACAATTCAAATGTTCTCTGGCTCGCGTGTGAAATTGGTGAGGAATATCAGAGAATAATTCATGAATGTTACTACAAATACAAATTAAAAGGTTTAATTGTACAATTGGCGACTATTCGTAACTGGAAATTCTGAAAAGATAAATGAGTGAGGTATCTGTTATCCTTATTTGACATGGCTTTAATTATGCTTCTTCGCGCAACACATAGCAACACAACTGAGGCCCGCCCAGGCATGGGCATGTAATTCGATAACACGCTCCTAAAGATCCACGGCTATTGCCCGGTTAAGCTGCGAAAAAGCACAGATAAGTTTGCTTTATGAACTTTTAACATATTGGACACATGGAACTCACCTAAATTCGTTATCGATAATGACGCCAAGTGTTTATACTGGTCCACACAATCAAGTCTCCGACCGCGGATCGCCTCAGGAATGCATCTTGGACTACAGTCTCTCCGAGTATAAGTTGGCAAGCATTTAGTTTCATCGATGTTTGCCGAAAGAATGTTATTGTTAAACCACGTTTTAATTTTAATTAAGTCCTTAGATTCATTGAAGAAAACCTCATCCCACGTGCAGTCCGTAGAAACTAAAGCATTCAATCGTCTTCGAATAAAAATTCCCTATCACTGACGTCTAATTTCGAAATATTGTTAATATAAACTAAGAAGAAAATCGGTACAAGACAACTGCCTTGAACAACTCCATAATATAAATTAATGTATCACTTTCTACCCCGTTTATTGCAAATTTTGTATCTATTTTTGGAATAACAAAGGAACCAATGTAATGCTTTGTTCTTTACACCAAAAGCACTTAGCTCTATCAATATACTCCTCTCCAAGGACATTGCCAGCGAGGGGATCCAAGAGGGTTAGGACCTCTCAACTTTTCTATTTTTTTCAATTACTTTTTCAGTAAGCGATTATTATTATTTAAATAATTCAGTATTACTGACATGTACTGCTGAAAGATCGTTCACAACATAGAAACGGGCCAAACACTTTTTAAGGAACAAAATGGGACCTTACTCTCTGTCCACTACGGGAAAATATCAGTTGTCTGGACCCCCCCCCCCAAATTTTTTCCTGACTACGTCTTGCTTCTGTCCTCCAAATCATAAGCTTTTGCTAAATCAAGGAAGGTAAATAATAAGCGTAGTTTCTTGCCAATGCTTGTGGAAACGTATTTGGTAATATAAAAGAATCATCTACCGTACTTTAACATTCATAAAGCCAAATTGTATTTCTGAAATGATATTTATCCTTTGAAAATAGTCTGAAAGCTACAATTTTATAAATATTTCTAGAATTTTTGTCGTGACTGCTAATAATGATATCGGACGGAAGTTATTTAAAGTATTTTTCGGGCCAGATTTTTAGAGAGAAATTAACTCATTCAGACTTCGTCAAAAATACAAACGCATTGGATATCAAAAGACGTTTGAGGCGACTTTTACATTTGTATTGCAGTTTTTATGATACTAAAACACCCCACTTAAGAAAAAATATAAGTTACAAACAAGTACAGATTAAGAAGCAAACTGTTTCTTGTAAAAGAATAGTGTAAGAGGTTCCCACAAATTGTACTCCCAAAATTTCCATAATATAAAATTAAATATATAATCGTGTCTCCAAAACAATTTTCGGACGTCAATGTCGAAAGAGCGGTTTTCAAATATTCCAGATATATATACAGTACAAAGGGGCAAACTTTGTGAGGTTATCCAGCTCGGTAGGAGTTGTGCAATATACTGCCTGGGTGAATATTGCACCCGAACTGAATATTGTGCTGGGAGAGATGCAAGGGAGACAAGCAAACATACCGTCACCGACTTGTCCCGCAATACACACCACTATTGCTAGCCACTCTTAACTTCTCGGTCTCTATTTTAATACCGGGCTGAACACATTTTGAAAAGTAATAAAAGAATATCATATACTCTCCCCAAACACCACGTTCCTTCTAACATGTGGGTGAAACAAGCCCTACGCTTCTCTGTCTGACCCCTTTGGAATAATCTTTAATTTTTGCAATCCAAACTATTTAGAATTAAAGATTGTTGACAGGAGGTAACGTCGTCCTGGACAGTCTGGCGGTTTGTGTGTTCAAACGAGCATGTGCCAACCGTGGTACATTAACACAACCTGCTTCAATAAATCTGTGTTAAAAAATTAAACGTTTTAAATAGTAGTTTAAAACCCGTATTTGACGTATTGATTTAGAAAATGTGTTGGACCGCCCAGTCAAGAAATTTACGATGTTAATTAAATAATTTTTGTACATACATTTCTAAAGTTACATACACAAATAGCACACCTGTATTTGTAAAAACATTTCGTCTTAATGGGATCACAAGTTTCTGAGTTATGCGTTTTCCAAGTTGCAGTTCAGTTAAAAAGCGCAAAAGCATTTACCCTCTTTCGTTGTTATTGATATAAAAACTAAAAGCAATCGTGAAAACCCGTTTTCCCATGCAAAGCGCATAAAAAGTGTACATTTAATTTAACGTTCTTAGCTTTAAATAAATGTGAGCAAGAAATCGATTAAGATAGAGGTTTTAATCGTCCTTTTCTTGGTCATATGGGGTAGTAACCTTATTAAACATGTCACATAAATCTAAAATTTCACATTTTTTAACTTTTAAATGCATCGGAGGCTGACTGCCTACTTCAGAACAAATGGGAATACAATCATTATGCTTGGTTTGTGGTTATATAAACATTGAATCGCAAAAAGTACGTGCTCCGCCGGGACTCGTACCCAGGTGTTTCACTTGCCGGACGAGCCGGACCATTTCACTACAGAGCACTCATATTTTTTGCGATTCAATTGGAATTTTTATATATATATATAATATATATATATATATATATACAATATTTTTATGCTATAAATTATAGCTTTGTCAAGAATTCGGAAACGATTTTACATATTTTTACGATGTTTTTTGGATGATTTATAATCATTCACTAAAGTAAAGAAGAAGAGAGGAGTTTTAATGTTTCAACGATCAAGGAATTTTAATTAGTTGTAGGCCTATTAATTATTTTAAGGGAAAACATCTATACTTCGTATTGAACTCCTAGGATATTGAAATTACTGTGACGTAAACAGACAAAATTAGCTTCAAATTGGTACTTGCTAAGCATTTTGAAGAGAGAAAACCAAAATTCTTTAGGATACGATAAGATCTCAAGTGGTATGAACATGAAGGTAGAACCAAAGTCTCGGGGCGTTTCGTCTGAATAACCCCAATGAATGAATTAATTTACGTCACACAACACACTCAACCTAGTTAAACAATTCTTTATGAAGTGAATCATAAAACGTTTCGTGTGCATTTATACCACAATTGCTTCGTATTTTCCACGCTGAAACTGGTGACATCGAATCTAGTCGTTATATTTTCAGGACCAATCTTTCGGGTGCTTGATGCAGCGGGAAGGGGACCGAGAGAGGGTTTAGAGGACACAATAACGGGAGGGTCCAGCAATGACTAAGCGGGTAAACAGACCTGAGGCAATATGGCAATACCGCACAGCATTGACTCCTACATACTACAGCGTCTTCGTCTTGACGTGTAGTCATGCATGAGTCACTCCCTTCTCCCATCAGACTCGTCCACGTCTGTGAGTTTGGTGTGATACACAACTAATAGTCCTGTACATTCAAAGTTACCTCTTTGGTACCTAAGACGTGCTGCAATACCGCACAGCATTGACTTCTGCCTACATACTACAGCGTCTTCGTCTTGACGTGTAGTCATGCATGAGTCACTCCCTTCTCCCATCAGACTCGTCCACGTCTGTGCGTTTGGTGTGATACACAACTAATATTCCTGTACATTCAAAGTTACCTCTTTGGTACCTAAGTCGTGCTGGAATACCGCACAGCATTGACTCCTGCCTATATACTACAGCGTCTTCGTCTTGACGTGTAGTCATACATGAGTCACTCCCTTCTCCCATCAGACTCGTCCACGTCTGTGCGTTTGGTGTGATACACAACTAATAGTCCTGTACATTCAAAGTTACCTCTTTGGTACCTAAGACGTGCTGCAATACCGCACAGCATTGACTCCTACATGACTACAGCGTCTTCGTCTTGACGTGTAGTCATGCATGAGTCACTCCCTTCTCCAATCAGACTCGTCCACGTCTGTGCGTTTGGTGTGATACACAACTAATAGTCCTGTACATTCAAAGTTGCCTCTTTGGTACCTAAGACGTGCTGCAATACCGCACAGCATTGACTCCTGCCTACATACTACAGCGTCTTCGTCTTGACGTGTAGTCATGCATGAGTCACTCCCTTCTCCCATCAGACTCGTCCACGTCTGTGCGTTTGGTGTGATACACAACTAATAGTCCTGTACATTCAAAGTTACCTCTTTGGTACCTAAGTCGTGCTGGAATACCGCACAGCATTGACTCCTGCCTACATACTACAGCGTCTTGGTCTTGACGTGTAGTCATGCATGAGTCACTCCCTTCTCCCATCAGACTCGTCCACGTCTGTGCGTTTGGTGTGATACACAACTAATAGTCCTGTACATTCAAAGTTGCCTCTTTGGTACCTAAGACGTGCAGCAATACCGCACAGAATTTACTCCTGCCTACATACTACAGCGTCTTGGTCTTGACGTGTAGACATGCATGAGTCACTCCCTTTTCCCATCAGACTCGTCCACGTCTGTGCGTTTGGTGTGATACACAACTAATGGTCCTGTACATTCAAAGTTTGCCTCTTTGGTACCTAAGACGTGCAGCAATACCGCACAGAATTTACTCCTGCCTACATACTACAGCGTCTTGGTCTTGACGTGTAGACATGCATGAGTCACTCCCTTCTCCCATCAGACTCGTCCACGTCTGTGCGTTTGGTGTGATACACAACTAATAGTCCTGTACATTCAAAGTTGCCTCTTTGGTACCTAAGACGTGCTGCAATACCGCACAGCATTGACTCCTGCCTACATACTACAGCGTCTTGGTCTTGACGTGTAGTCATGCATGAGTCACTCCCTTCTCCCATCCGATTCGTCCACGTCTGTGCGTTTGGTGTGATATACAACTAATAGTCCTGTACATTCAAAGTTGCCTCTTTGGTACCTAAGACGTGCAGCAATACCGCACAGAATTTACTCCTGCCTACATACTACAGCGTCTTCGTCTTGACGTGTAGTCATGCATGAGTCACTCCCTTCTCCCATCAGACTCGTCCACGTCTGTGCGTTTGGTGTGATACACAACTAATAGTCCTGTACATTCAAAGTTGCCTCTTTGGTACCTAAGTCTCTATAAAACATTTCCACTTAGGTTGGACTTCAAATACGTGTCATAAATTCAATAATTTGTAATCAATTGTTAATAAACAAAGTCATGAACTGTGAAAAGTCGCATTGTATGATAACTTTTTCGTACTTGATGTTAAGCAATTCTGTTTTCACAAATAATCCAAAAAATATTTGACAAAATAAAGAACCACGTATTGTATACATTTGTAAACTTGAGATACGTAACACAATATAGAACTGGTCTAGAGCTCGGCAACTTACTCACTACTGTGACAACTGTTCACGTCGGGACTACTGTAACTGATATTTTGTACGAGGTCTGTCTGAGAATACCTGTTACCGCAAACCGAAAGTACCCGGTACAGGTTACCGTTACAGGTACTTTTACGATACAGATACTTACGATACGATACACGGTTACCGCCGTTCCTGATAGAAACTACTCGAACTCGTTTAGCAGTAACAGTAACTGGAACACGTACCTGTACCATTCTCGGGGTATTATGTAACGCATGATTCTAAATTAGTACGAGTACATCTTGAAATCGATTAGAGGGAGTAACGAGTACATCTTGTAATCGATTACTGGGAGTAACGAATACATCTTTTAATCGATTACTGGGAGTAATGAGTACATGCTTTAATCGATTACTGGGAGTAACGTACACATCTTGTAATCGATTACTGGGAGTAACGAGTAGATCTTGTAATCGATTACTGGGAGTAACGTACACATCTTGTAATCCATTACTGGGAGTAACGAATACATCTTTTAATCGATTACTGGGAGTAATTAGTACATACTAGTAATCGATTACTGGGAGTAATGAGTACATATTGTAATCGATTACTGGGAGTAACTAGTACATATTGTAATCGATTACTGCGAGTAACTAGTACATATTGTAATCGATGACTGAGAGTAAAGAGTACATCTTGTAATCGATTACTGGGAGTAATGAGTACATATTGTAATCTATTGACTGAAAGTAACGAGTACAGCTATACAAGCCAAAGGAAATAGTAACAACTAACCTCACTTTCATTGTTGTTGTCTCGAAGAAATTTATATAGTGTGCGTTTTGAACAAAATTGTATTACATAAATAATAAAAATATACACACACACACACACACACACACACACACACACACGTATATATATATATATATATATATATATATATATATATATATATATATATATAAGTATTATAAGTATTATGCTTATTATTCTCGTTCGTCCCCCCTCGGTGCGCCCACGATACGAAGTGTGTAACACATAAGTACATGTAATATATAAGAATAATGAAATCAAGCTTTGTTTCGGAGATGAAGAAAAAATAATTCATACAGGCACAAGAATGTTAACTTCAATAATGATTTTGCACACATATTTTAATATAAATTAATATAATTTTCATTAAAATAAAACTGAGATAACTTTGAAAATAAATTAAATATTTTCTAAAATATTCAGGACACAAAAGTCGGATATTATGAGTAATACAATTCCCTACCTTCTCAAAGAAATATCCCATAACGCTATAATGGACGAGGTAAAGGAAGGAGGGGAGGTATCCTGTAAAGGAAATTGTGGGATTTACGAGTATTACGGCTTCTTTATTCGTGTTCTTGTAACAAAATGAGATCACATCGTAATAAGCTTAGTGTAGGCCTGAGCACCGGAAGTATAAGGGGAGGGGGAGGGGGATGATGGGTGGTACTAGTGATATGTCGTATCGCCTAGAGAGAGATAGAGAGAGAGAGAGAGAGAGAGAGAGAGATAGAGAGCAAAGCAACAGTGCGCTATTTCATCACAGCTCCCCCAGCATCATTACTTCCAAGATAGTCTCTTACTATATACATAACATAATAAATCTATGCTTTTATTTCCAAAAGTAGGCTTGATGCTCTGGAGGAGCTTTCTCTATGAAAAGTTTTTTGTGTTGACTTTGATGATTGATGATGTTGGAACTGTATTCAGTAGTCATGTCATTCACATTTCCATCACAAATAAATATTAGTGTGAAAACGACATAAGTATTAATACTACTAACATTCGGCATCTGTAACGATAAAGATACGCGTATTCTATAAAATTACTAACAATGTAAAATTGATTGTTTGTTCATTTTCGAGATTTTAAATACAAAATATCTTTCTCGGGGGAAAAGTTTTTAATTTAATAAAATACTTCATCTAACGGTGAAGAGATAGTCCTGTTCTTTCTCGAAGTCTGTTCCATTCTGCATCTTATATGTTTTTTTGGGAGCAGTGCTTTTAAATAATACACCCATCACAATAATAAACCAAGGCATTTTCCTTTATAATATACTAGCAGTTACCCGTGGCTTTCCACGCAATTTCGTAGGCATTGCACGTGTACGGGTACTTCTGAGTGAATGTATGAGTATGAGAGAATTATATTTTCGACACCATTGCTGATTTTGCCTTGTTGCCACGATCAAAAATTCTGTAAAAAGTGTATATTTAAGCCCATTGTAATTTACTCTGGCTTATTTTTTTTCCATAGTTGATTTTGTTTTTTTCTCGATCAAGAAAATATACATGCACATGTCTGAGAAGCCTACATCGGCCAAAAGACAACTAAGATGCGATTGATAACAGTCTTTAAATATATAATAAAAGTTAGATAGTAACTTTGTATATCGTATCTAATTCGTAATATTTGTTAAAAATATGCAGGTAAAAGTATATTTTAAACTAAAACTTTTAATTTTTTATTTGGATATTTGCTTATTCTGTGCACAACAGCGGCTGCAGAAAAGGTTGAAACAAGAAGTGTTGTTACTATCGAGCTTACTCTGTGCTTTCACGAATATACATAACTAACAAATTGAATATAGAAGTTAAATTAATAAAACATACGGTACACAGTCATATATCATTGTTTTATATTGAACTGTTGATTAAATTTAACAGGACCTTTCAATTAATAGTTCTTTTTTGCTGAATGGAACTTTAGAGACCAAGATTGGATTTTTTGCAAATTTAAAGACCAGTGAGGCGTAGCCCGGGAAGATTTACGAAATAAGAATAGGCCTATGTGTTAACCATGGACCCTAAGGATAACCATGTAAAATTTAATGATGATCGGTTAAATACAAACAAACTCAATTTCGCATTCATAATAGTTTGAAAAAAGCCCGTTAAAAGACAAAGGTGTGACTTACTTGCCATGTCTCCTAATCTACGGAAATTACTTAGTCTCTTGTTCTCAAGCCTTGTCCAGGGTAATAAATCCAAAGTACGAATGGTTCTTTGCTAATTAACCCTCATATATTAAGTTTATAGGAAGTCATGTTAAAGTTTTATTAAGTGATTAAGTTCATAGTAAAAAATCCAAAGAACATTGGAACCACCTGGACCACCCCCAAGATATAATTTTAGGTCATTACTAAATTTTTCCAGCAACGTAGCAAGAAAAAGAAATTGTAACATCTAGAAGTGGTGCTTGTTTGTTGTATTTGCCACAATTAAACATATAAGTAAACTTTGCTATGCCGAGTATTCATTACTACGACCTCAAAGATCTCCAATTCCAAGTGTTTCGTCCATTCGGTACCACACGGTGTGCCCCCGGCCACCCCCGCATCACGCTACAGTGACGACTGCATTTATTTCTATGAAACCATAAAAGAATTAGAGAAAAAACAATGTAAGAGACAGCTAACAGTGATACAGTATAGATCGAGGTCTTAGGAGAAGGGTTAAACTTTTTATGGATATTGTGAACATTTAGAGTTCGAAATCTTAATCGGAACAATTTTGTTAGACAGATTTAGTTTTATCTTTGAAAACGGGTCAGGTGTATTGAACATATGAACAGACAAAACAGTTTTGTTTCTTTGTTAGCAGTTGGTGGATTATCGAAAAGAAATGCAATTATTATCAATAATTAATTAGCCTGCTTTTTATTTAAAACTCCTGTATACAATCATATTTAATAATTTAAAAATCAATGACAACCAGGTAAAAGTTTGCAGGTTATTAATTTTACGGAGTAAAGAAGGAAAATCCGTATGAACACATTCAAAGTTTGTCAGATGCATCACCGACGGGAAACACAAGGCATCAAGTACATTTGCATATCATTTACATTGTCTAAGCGTTCATAATACAATCGGTTACCAACTTAACTAGAACCCGTACAATAAGTTTTAGTTTCAATATTATACATTTTTGCAAACCTTTTTTATTATTCCGTTAACAGCGAATATCATTTCTATACACAAAGATAAAGGAATTAGTAATTATTAATATTTCATAGCTCAATATTCAATTACTTACCACCACAATACAATGTCATACTTGCTTGTATCATGTTGACTATCGAACATAAAATGTAATGAAAGTGAGAATTGCAAAGATCACGCGAGTCAGAGAGGGGGAGGAGGCAGGTAGAAAATACACGTCATTAAACAACACCGTGAAGCAATTTATAACGCAAACTAACTTTTACTATTGCCTGTCTGAACCGACGATAACATCTACACTACACTAACGCTACACTAATAGCTGCAGTGGAAACTTATTAAACCTCCACCGTAGACAGTTTATAAAGAGATAGTTATCTGTACCGACGATAACATCTACACTATACTAATAGCTGCAGTGGAAACCTATTAAACCTCCACCGTAGACAGTTTATAAAGAGATAGTTATCTGTACCGACGATAACATCTACACTATACTAATAGCTGCAGTGGAAACTTATTAAACCTCCACCGTAGACAGTTTATAAAGAGATAGTTATCTGTACCGACGATAACATCGTACACTACACTAATAGCTGCAGTGGAAACTTATTAAACCTCCACCGTAGACAGTTTATAAAGAGATAGTTATATGTACCGACGATAACATCTACACTATACTAATAGCTGCAGTGGAAACTTATTAAACCTCCACCGTAGACAGTTTATAAAGAGATAGTTATATGTACCGACGATAACATCTACACTATACTAACAGCTGCAGTGAAAAACCTATTAAACCTCCACCGTAGACAGTTTATAAAGAGATAGTTATATGTACCGACGATAACATCGACACTACACTAACAGCTGCAGTTGAAACTTATTAAACCTCCACCGTAGACAGTTTATAAAGAGATAGTTATATGTACCGACGATAACATCTACACTACACTAACAGCTGCAGAGGAAAACTTAAAACCTCCACCGTAGACAGCTTATAAAGAGATAGGTATATGTACCGACGATAACATCTACACTACACTAACAGCTGCAGAGGAAACTTAAACCTCCACCGTAGACAGTTTATAAAGAGATAGGTATATGTACCGACGATAACATCTACACTACACTAACAGCTGCAGAGGAAACTTAAACCTCCACCGTAGACAGCTTTATAAAGAGATAGGTATATGTACCGACGATAACATCTACACTACACTAACAGCTGCAGAGGAAACTTAAACCTCCACGTAGACAGTTTATAAAGAGATAGTTATATCTGTACCGACGATAACATCTACACTACACTAACAGCTGCAGAGGAAACTTAAACCTCCACCGTAGACAGCTTATAAAGAGATAGTTATATGTACCGACGATAACATCTACACTACACTAACAGCTGCAGAGGAAACTTAAACCTCCACCGTAGACAGCTTATAAAGAGATAGGTATATGTACCGACGATAACATTTACACTACACTAACAGCTGCAGAGGAAACTTAAACCTCCACCGTAGACAGCTTATAAAGAGATAGGTATCTGTACCGACGATAACATCTACACTACACTAACAGCTGCAGAGGAAACTTAAACCTCCACCGTAGACAGTTTATAAAGAGATAGTTATCTGTACCGACGATAACATCTACACTACACTAACAGCTGCAGTGGAAACTTATTAAACCTCCACCGTAGACAGTTTATAGAGTACCGACGATACACTACACTAATATGAAACTTAAACCTCCATACTGTACCGACGACGATACATATACTACACTACACTAATGCAGTGGAAACAGTTAAACCTTACCAACCTTTCCACCGTAGACAGTTTATAAAGAGATAGTTATCTGTACCGACGATAACATCTACACTACACTAATAGCTGCAGTGGAAACTTATTAAACCTCCACCGTTCACAGTTTATGAAGAGATAGTTATATGTACCGACGATAACATCTACACTATACTAATAGTTCCATTGGAAACTTAAAACTACAGTAGACAGTTTATGAAGAGAGTTTTCCGAAGAGGTTTAAAATCAAGACCACACATCCTTCACTCACTTTGATCGGATCCCATGGCACCAAAACGTATTTTCCAAACGTAAAATTTTATATCTGTGTGTGAACAAGTATGCAACCCACTGCATACAATTTGCATGCATATTACATTTGGATTAAAACCTGCAGATGTTTTATTCCTATTACCTGTTTTGACCAGAAATATCCCCAAGGAATGTTATTAAATGTTCATTACAAGCGCACCAAATGCTGTCGACCTCTATACTACAAAATTTTTTTATATTTTTAATTTAAATTCTGGGTTAAATGAAAATTCTGAAAATGATTGCAGCCTACGGGATTTCAAAAACCATAATGTCACTGCCAATAGCCAGTGTGTTTAGAAGTACAACAACAGGGTGCATGTTAGAAAAACCCAAGTAAGAGATGGCTTCTGTGAGTTATGTGCCTATTATCTTGGGTGATTTCCTTCTTCTTTACGAGTCCCAGCATTAAACATGTTTACGATCAGAGAATAATGTCTTGGGAGATTAATATTAAAATGAGAGAAGACTGAAGGACGTCCCTGTATAGCTGAAAAGGAATGTATTATCCAGCAGCCATGTCAAACTACTTGACTATTACAGTAGTTCGGATAAATTGCTCTACTTTGTTTCATTCGTTTGTCACTTAAGCATCAGATTTGTATAGCTTTGATTATAATTCAGGTTTGACTTACCTCTGAAAAATCACAGAACAGCAAAGAAAACTTAAATTTGAGACCTTTACAAATAAATAGCTCAGCTACAAAATGTTTGAAACAAAACACCCTTAATTATTGTTGTTAACACTGAAATACAAAAAAAAAATCGTCACTTAGTTTTATACGTCCATTGCATACGTTTACATAAGTTACCAATAAAGAGCAACATGTATACCAACATAAAAAGTGATGTGCTGTTGTTTTGAAATGCAATATTCTATTGTAGTACGAGTATATTCAATTTTAAAATCTCGTACTAAGCTCAAATCAATTCAGAAGTTCACCCCAGAATGCACTTATTTTGTTTACACATGATTGGTATTTATTTTATTATGTAAAATAATTTATCCCTTTCCGTTAAATTATAGACATGTCACTTATATACCAACTTATATAAAGGTGTAGTTGCTATGCATTCAATTGCTGTGCTATTGTAACTATAGTATTGTAACTATCGATGTCTATAGTAACTATTGTTGTAAGAGTTCATGATATGAAACCCGATTGAGTTTGGAGAATTTAATGAGTAAACATCAACTTAACACAAGATTTCAACAGATCAAATATCTTAAAACATTCTGGTATAAAATATTAAACCTAAAAGAGTTGATTCTCTCATTCGAAATGTAGTTTTTCAAAATATTGAAAATAACGAAATTTATTTTCTTTAAAATTCTGCAAGAAAAAACAAAACTTAATACCTAGATGCTATATCGTATGAGTGAAATGAAATAACCCAAATTTCCAACCCCAACACAAAGGGTGATATACGGGCAAGATTGAGTGAGTACCACATGTGTGGACAGACGTGTTATGGGCACAGGGTTTAAAGCCCAAGGCAGAGCGGCAGACACCTGGCGTGAGGCGCGGCTCTGCTGGTGATAACGTACGTATACAGAACGGATTTTGTTTGCGGGGAAATCAAGTAACACTCCTCGAGCCCGAGCAAACAATGGCGCCTCTGATACTGATAGGGCACAGCCGGTACCGGTACTGGTACTGGTACTGGGCGAGAAGGCCGCGTTCTCCACACTGACCGGCAGACAATCTGAAATTATCAATAAATGCTTATAATTATATTCCTTCCTCGAGTTACTTAGTGAAATAAGAAATGAAAACCTCTTTGGCCTCTACAATATAACCGACGTATTTCCATGCAAAAGGCATTTCATAGAGTAGACTGCAGTTTTCTGCTAAAATAACATAACAAATATATCGCAAGTAAGTGAGGGCTCGCGGGGTAGTAAGTCTCAGTTGCGAGCGGTAAAACGCTAGTACAAGAATTTGTGTTCAGTGCTTTGGGTTCAAGCGATATTTCCGCTCACGCGGAAGTTTTCCGCAGGACTATAGATTTGAGTTTAATCGATACTCATCTGTATTTCACGCCTTTCTCCATCTAGGCTGTTTACAGCTCATTCTTGCAATTGTATCCAATGAAAAAGGCCTTAGATTTTGCTATTGGGATTGTATCATTAACATACAATTATCATAATAAATCATTTACGAAGGCCCATGCAGTACACCAAAAGTGGATATGTACACACTAGGTGTAGGGAATAATAACAGTGGGCCGTCCTGCTGGAACGTCATTAGTCGAAAAATGTCACTTCACAAATCCTACGGATCCATGCATTAGTGGATGAGTCATACATTGTCATTGTAATAACAAAGCTCTCATCTGAGTGAGTGATGTGTCTGCAGAGTGACACTGTAGCAAATATTATGGTGTGGTGACAATTGACAGACGGAATGTTTATTTACTTCTGGAGTGTGAAGTCACTGGTAAACTTCGCGCCAATTAGAGCAATTAATCGATTAAGAATTTCATATTTGGATCAGACCAGATCTCGCTTCTTCACTTGGAGTGTTCTCATAATTAATAATTTCAATGTGGTTTTGTCCGCCATTTTGAAACAGGAAATGTTTAAATCTTTCTTACTCTGAGATATTTTTTACATATAAAAAAGGAGAGGCTAATCTCTTTTTAAGCCTTATTCAGTGTGTCCTCATGGGCCACTGGCCTGTGCGAGGATCTTATCAAACAGAATAAAGGGGAGTGTCAATACAGTACAAGGTCGATGGTACTGATGCGTAGTAGTGCTTAGGTCACTATTTGAACCTGCTCTATCTCTAACTTAGACCCAAAGTCCAACGTCTTAGACCGCTCGGCCATCGGCACTCTTATAAAAAAGAAAAGTTTCTGAATTAAAAGTCATAACATTCAGACGGTCATCCCTGGTAGCTATGTACTTAGCATCTAAGGCTTATCAGTAAGGGACTAGGATTCGAATCTCGGTTTCAGAAAGAGCTTTCGTATGATAACCAACAACCATGAGTCTAGCCTGAAGTGTCCTTCTGATCGTGCGCAGAAAACTAATACTTTTGAGATCATACCCTTGGGCTCCGATTTGCAGACCTAAATATTTGTCTGATTATAATAAAAACACTATTGATCTTCACCTGATATATCATTTTGTTTATTAGTTTATAGCCCTGCGGCAGACCACGCCTTTCGAGCGAAAATATTGCCTGCATCAAAAATTTGAGGATACCAATGTTTATAAACGCGTTTCAATCACAAATGAGGCTTTAAAGAGTCAACTTGAAACTTAGTGTAGCCGTCAGTTCATAAAAAAACACAAAAATCAGTTAGGTAAAATACTGTACCAGTAAAACCATTTTATTACTATATTACCTGTACCTGTTGTGTAAATACAGCAACAGAGTAATATATTCAAACTCAGCTTCATCTTGTTGCTGGACTTTGCCTTTCTTGCTGTCATAGAGGCAATTACACAACTTCAGATAAATATCTGCAAGGAGTTTATCTTTCCAAGACAGACTATAACCCTACACCGATAGAGAAAAAGAGGGGTTCCAACCCTATCACCCTTATCTTTCCCTCCATGAATCCTCCTTTTGGCAACCGACCAGCATAACTCTTTCGTATGGTCTGGCGTATATCTATTGAGATGTCTTCAGTGTAGGGAATCTGTGGTCAGTGCGACCGTTGGGGGGGGGGGGTGAATGTCCACAAGCGTGTAGCCTGATTAAATAAATGCGATTTGAGGACAGTCACTCAGTGTTTATTGAAAAATAATATCATACAAATTCATGACATCACATTCCCACCCTTTTTTAATCTATTTAATAATCCTCAATCGAACATTCCACACACATTCTATAATACGATACAATGTATTTGAAGGAATGTGAATATCAATACGTAAATTGCGTACTAAAAGATTTTCCCCGAATGCAAAAGCACCTTTAGATGAAACTGTAAGCCCAATTTAAGAAGTGCAGAGCTAATGACAGAAAAAATCGTCTCTCGAGTCCACTTAGCCTCCTACCCTTGACTGTAGCACTTGAGTGACGGAAAGCAATAAGGAAGGAGGGTCCTAAATGTTGCGATGTCACGACCGTTCACCCCACACTTCCGTCCCTCACCTCCCGCAGAAATCATTGGTGGCTGACGTTTCCCCATGTTATCTGCACATCATTTCATATGATTGTTCATATCACGAGCACCCTAACCCGAGATAAAATATGAAAGTCAAGTTCATGAATAGTAATTAGATAGAAGTAGGTTATGCGATATATATTGGATACTTCCTTCTCGTGTGCTTTAGTCAGAGGTGGCAATAGTTGAGTTGCAAGTAACGTTTTACGATTCCGACAAAAACAGTGCAGTGACAGTACAGCCTTACAAAAAACGATATAGGATTACGCAAAATATAGTGTACTGCCAATACATCCTTACAAAAAACGAAATAGGATTCCGCAAAATATGGTGCACTCCCAAAACAGCATTGCAGCTGATGACATAGGATTCTGACAAATACAGTGTACTGGCAATAAAGCCTTGTAGCTGACGATATAGGGTTCCGACAAATAAAGTGTACTTCCAATACAGCCTTGTACCAGACGATATAGGGTTCCGATAAATACAGTGTACTGCCAATACAGATTTGTAGCTGACGTAATAGGGTTTCGACAAATACAGTGTACTGTCAGTACAGCCTTGTAGCTGATGATATAGGGTTCCGACAAATACAGTGTACTGTCAATATAGCCTTACATGACGATATAGGGTTCCGACAAATACAGTGTACTGTCAGTACAGCCTTGTACCTGACGATATAGGGTTCCGACAAATACAGTGTACTGCCAATACAGATTTGTAGCTGACGTAATAGGGTTCCGACAAATACAGTGTACTGTCAGTACAGCCTTGTAGCTGACGATATAGGGTTCCGACAAATACAGTGTACTGCCAATACAGATTTGTAGCTGACGTAATAGGGTTCCGACAAATACAGTGTACTGTCAGTACAGCCTTGTAGCTGACGATATAGGGTTCCGACAAATACAGTGTACTGTCAATACAGCCTTGTACCTGACGATATAGGGTTGCGACAAATACAGTGTACTGTCAGTACAGCCTTGTAGCTGACGATATAGGGTTCCGACAAATACAGTGTACTGCCAATACAGATTTGTAGCTGACGTAATAGGGTTCCGACAAATACAGTGTACTGTCAGTACAGCCTTGTAGCTGATGATATAGGGTTCCGACAAATACAGTGTACTGTCAGTAAAGCCTTGTAGCTAACGATATAGGGTTCTGACAAATACAGTGTACTGCCAATACAGATTTGTAGCTGACGTAATAGGGTTCCGACAAATATAGTGTACTGTCAGTACAGCCTTGTAGCTGATGGTATAGGGTTCCGACAAATACATTGTACTGTCAGTACAGCCTTGTAGCTGACGATATAGGGTTCCGACAAATACAGTGTACTGCCAATACAGATTTGTAGCTGACGTAATAGGGTTCCGACAAATACAGTGTACTGTCAGTACAGCCTTGTAGCTGACGATATAGGGTTCCGACAAATACAGTGTACTGTCAGTACAGCCTTGTAGCTGACGATATAGAGTTTTGATAAAGACAGTGCACTTCCAATACAACTTTGTAGCTGACGATATAGGGTTCCGGCAAATACAGTGTACTGTCAGTACAGCATTGCAGCTGGCGTGATAGGGTTTCCCGGTGAAGCTGATGTAATATTAACGCTACTATGAGGATGACGAATGAAAATTTGTATTTTGGAAAAGAAGGTGTTGTATAATAAATCTGTGTAGTTGGAAAAATATAACCGTACTTAAAAAAAGTTCTTTTACCCCAAATTACCACAAAGATTCTAAGGATAATTGTTGGTATGCATAATAAGTGGGAGAAAGTCGTACCACATATGCGAAACCATTCATTAGTATTGTGCTTTGTGGGTTAGTTTTCTAACAAGTACTGTTTCCACTTTAATATATTTTCTCCGCCCATATTCATATTTTGTTCAATACTAGAACATTAATTAAGCGATAATAACATTTATCTATTTTATGCTTGACATTCTTTTTTTACTTCACATTATTGCTGATTTTCAATTATAAGAAGAAGTTTGCCTCCTTTTACCAATTAAATATTTGAAAAACAACGTTTCGGGATATAACACTTGCTCTCTTACTCGGGTGACAATACGCAACAAACTCAACTATTAGCAACGAAAACGTGGCGTTGTTCAAGACTAAGTAACACAACTTTTCTAAGTTGTGTGTTCATTCCATCACCACGTACGATAATATACCATGCCGGTGAATGTAAATCGCTTTTACATATTCATCCGTGGTGATATGTGTGAAGTATCTTCAGATAGCAGAAGTGCTCAGAACCGTCTTGCTTGATTTATTGCTCTTTCTATTTCTGTAACTTAAGTTTCAGATATTTGTCACTCGAAGAACATAACGGAGATCATTTTCCGACATGCAGGTTGTTGTTTCAATGCTTAAATGAAGTATAGTAAACATTCACATTGTGTAATCCTTAAACATGTATTTATTACATATAATTAATGATACTATCACGGCCACCCTCCTTAATATTAATTCAATATCTCCGCCCTCTAAAAGCGCTGAAAGGCCTTTCAAAGCAAACTCGCTGAAAGGGGAAACATTCGGGATAATCTCTGGCGGAATGCACATCAAGGCCCTCTAATGAATCCATTAAATCACCTCTACACAAGGGAGCCCGCAGACGCCGAGAGGGTCCGATTAATTTGTGTGCAAAGCTGAAAATTGAAACGCAGAGCCCCAACGGTATCAGCGGGAATACAGTGGGGCCAATTACAACAGTAGCGCGCGGACTCGCCAGAGAGGGCGGTGTAACCCTCTCTCGGGCAGCTTCATCGTCCTCGCCGTGTTATTGTTACTTCGACCGTTAATCTGTGTAACCGATACTCTCCATTCAGTAATTTCCTATTCGAATTCATCAAAAAATAAGTAATTGGTTTTAATTTAGAGTCGAGATGGGCACTATACGAACATCAAATCTATTTTTTTGCCTTTCGAAAACCACAATATGCAACAATTAGTGTACTATTCCAACTTCCTCCCAAAAATGGTATTTTTACTTCCTAACTTATTAAAATAATCACTCATTTTAAAGTCCTCTAATGAGTATTTAAAAATTATCAGTTAAATTTTAAAATAAAACAGACTGTAATGCATAAACATGTCATATATTCTCATTTGACATGAAACTAAACAGACTATAATGCATAAACGTGTCATATATTCTCATTTGACATGAAAATAAAACAGACTATAATGCATAAACGTGTCATATATTTTCATTTGACATACAATAAAACAGACTGTAATGCATAAACGTGTCATATATGCTCATGTGACATAAAATAAAACAGACTATAATGCATAAACGTGTCATATATTCTCATTTGACATAAAATGAAACAGACTGTAATGCATAAACGTGTCATATATTTTCATTTGACATAAAATAAAACAGACTGTAATGCATAAACGTGTCATATATTCTCATTTGACATAAAATAAAACAGACTGTAAATGCATAAACGTGTCATATATTTTCATTTGACATAAAATAAAACAGACTGTAAAGCATAAACGTGTCATATATTCTCATTTGACATAAAATAAAACAGACTGTAATGCATAAACGTGTCATATATTCTCATTTGACATAAAATAAAACAGATTATAATGCATAAACGTGTCATATATTCTCATTTGACATAAAATAAAACAGACTGTAATGCATAAACGTGTCATATATTCTCATTTGACATAAAATAAAATAGACTGTAATGCATAAACGTGTCATATATTTTCATTTGACATAAAATAAAACTGACTGTAATGCATAAACGTGTCATATATTCTCATTTGTCATAAAATAAAACAGACTGTAAAGCATAAACGTGTCATATATTTTCATTTGACATAAAATAAAACAGACTGTAATGCATAAACGTGTCATATATTCTCATTTGACATAAAATAAAACAGACTGTAATGCATAAACGTGTCATATATTCTCATTTGACATAAAATTAAACAGACTGTAATGCATAAACGTGTCATATATTCTCATTTGACATAAAATAAAACAGACTGTAATGCATAAACGTGTCATATATTCTCATTTGACATAAAATAAAACAGACTGTAATGCATAAACGTGTCATATATTCTCATTTGACATAAAATGAAACAGACTGTAATGCATAAACGTGTCATATATTCTCATTTGACATAAAATAAAACAGACTGTAATGCATAAACGTGTCATATATTTTCATTTGACATAAAATAAAACAGACTGTAATGCATAAACGTGTCATATATTCTCATTTGACATAAAATAAAACAGACTGTAATGCATAAACGTGTCATATATTCCCATTTGACATAAATAAAACAGACTGTAATGCATAAACGTGTCATATATTTTCATTTGACATAAAATAAAACAGACTGTAATGCATAAACGTGTCATATATTCTCATTTGACATAAAATAAAACAGACTGTAATGCATAAACGTGTCATATATTCTCATTTGAAATAAAATAAAACAGACTGTAAAGCATAAATGTGTTATATATTCCCATGTGACATTTATATTTTGTAGTTTTGTTTGAAAATTAAATAGTACAGCACTACATTACCGATTACGTTATATTGCATATTCCACAGTAACTAGGAAGTGAATCTCGCCGACTTAATGAGTTATTTATATAACTACGATAAAAATATTTTAATTCGCATCCAAACCATACGGTGTTCAAGATTTGGAAATTTTAAATTCAGAATGATTGTGAATCTCTAAAGTCTATTAGCTTTATGTATAATAGTACTGCAGTTACACGCGTAAACATGTTAGTTTTGCGCCGATCCAAATAAAAGATTTCGTTAATTTTAGAGCTCTTGATGGTACCTGTAGAATCCTCTCAACTATTTGGACGTCGCTGGTTCTTCAGGACATCCAACAAGTGTTATTTGCCACACAAAATACACAAATTGTTTTTTGGTCATAACTTTTCCAAAAGATTGGTTATGATACTGAGCAGTTCATGATCACCACTTCAAAAAATGTAACTCAAATAAATAGCATTTTTAACCATTGGTGAAAAGTGAATAACTCATATAACTGAATATAAAACGGCAGATGAAAAAATATATAAAAGATCACATTTGAAAATGAATTCTAAACTGGGCCCTTTAATTTATATATATTATAAATTAATTTGTATATATTTTTGTCGCGTCAGGGGGATGGCCCGCAATGGGCCAGAAGGAAATTTGTAATTAAAGCATAAGTCGAGTAGTACACCAAATTAAAGGTCTCTATTAGAAGGGTACAATGCCGCAAATTCGACATATATATATATATATATATATATATATATATATATATATATATATATATATATATGTGTGTGTGTGTGTGTGTGTGTGTGTGAAGCATTTTATATAACTGCAATAAAAAGCTAAAAGAATGAAAACGCTTTTTCAATACCAAATATTTTAAATGTGAATTTCTCATATTGTGAACAAACGCGAATTACCTTATAAAGAAAGTGAATGAATTTAATTTCTCGGTCTTACTCGACGATATGTAACGGACCAGGGTACGCTTATATTTGCATACTGTAGGGTCTGAACTGTCAACTATGTGTGAGAGTCAGTATTCTGTATGTGTCCAGCCGTGGTGTAGTCAATGCGGCAAAATGCAGCCCGTGTACAGTAGCAGTAGTGTTGTATCGATTGGCCCCCTCTCCCCCGCTGCCCCGCGACGACCCCCTGCACCCCTTCACCCCCCTACTCAACCCTACAATCACATTACTCGCCACTCGCTCATTCACAACCCTTGCTGGACGGTATTACTCGAACACGGTGAATATCCACTACAAATTGGTTTATACGTTGTTACAGGGCCGGTTCGTCTTTTGCTTATATGGGTATATGGGTATACTTTTGCGTATATGGGTATACCGTACACTTATGTGATTGCAGATTGATTTACAACTAAACATTTTGGTTTTGCTAGATAAACGTCTGGAAATATTTACACACATTTAAAGCAATTTAACTTTGCGAGCTGAAGTTTCGTTTCCGAATTTCCGAAATTACAAAAGTGATGTAATTACTAAAATTATGGACTTGAAAGAGGTTACCAAATGAATTAGAAGTTAAATGTTACTAAGAAAACCGTAACATTTTACTGGTTGTAGTATGGAATTTAATCACTTATTGGATTCCCCTTGAACATTTTCAAAGCCACTGAACATCTTCAGCATACTTCTTCAACGTGAATGGCTATTTTCAACTAGTTTCCAATCTAATCTCCTTTACATTTATAATTCTCTTAGATTTCTCCAGGATAATTTCAATTAATTATTGCCAAATTAAAGCATAACGAGTTACTATATTTCTGACTTCAAACTGATTATAAAAGATTGGTTATCTGTTATGTACTGCATCTCTATGGCCTTAAAGGGAATTAAACTCTCCACAGACTCAATAGTTATAATCAGTTATAAGTAACGAAATGTTTAGATATATACGAACCCACGCAGAAACCCTTTTTAAAATGCACTGAACTAAAAAAAGTAAACAAAAAACACAAAGTTATAAATAAAGGTGCGTAGAAAAATTTATTGTACTAATCACAATTTACTCTATTGCAAATAGCTATAAACACTTTAGTATATCTGCGAAAAGTCATAAAACTGTCTGAGAGCAGTGCATCTCATGGTTTAATACATTAACTTCGTGAAAGACAATAAACTTATAACTTAGTTTGATATGAATTATATGTCCAAATAAATTATTCAGTGTATCTTGAATAATAATTATTGTGTGTCTACCACTAATATTTTCACCATGAATGGCAGGTCTTTTTTAATCAACCCATCAATAGTTTTTGCTATTCCTGACACGATACCCCTACGCGGGTTCGAAATTCCATTTGTTAATGGGATTTGGAAATTTTTAATGGCTATTGTCATTTGATGAATATTATTAAAACGGGACACACTATTTTGTGGCAACTAATTAATTCTTATGATCACATAGTACGTCTATACGAATTTGGATTATCTTTCTTAAAGACCGGAACCACTTTGGCCCTATTCAACTATGTTGGAAATATGCCACTTCAGGCGAGAGGTTTACAATTTTAGTTAATGTGCTCTTAAAGCATTGTTTGCTCAGCCACATTGATGATCTATTGATATATTTATATGTTTTTGGTTGAAAATATCTTATGATCACTGCTATCCCCGCTTCAAACACAGAGGAAAGCATCATAGAAGGCACCACGTGGGGTCCAGAGGGGAACTTGGTTTATCACATCTGATTGGTAAGCTACCGTTGAAAAAGTTATTAAATTCCGTTATTACAGTTTGGGGATCGCGTTTGATTTTTCCATTTATTAATAATTAATTGGTTTTCAAGGAAGTTTGTTTTTTTTTAATTTTACATTATATTTTAAACCTTTTTACAAAGTTTTTTGATTTTTTAAATGCCATTTACGTTGTGAATTTGATGCTTTAATAACATTCCTATACAATTTGTTGTAGTTTTTAACAGTTGTAAGAAATTTCTATTTGTGGAAGTTTTTACTGGTTCTGAGTAGAACTTTTCTCTTGACACAAGAATTCTCCGAGTATTCCACGAAGTTCTTTTGAATTTCATTCTGTGCGATTGCTTTTTTGAGAGGCAACTTACATTCCAGCGACAGTTGAGAGTATCATTGAATGCAGTATATTACATATGCTTTTAAATCAATTAACGTATTTATTTGTGGATAAACCACAAAGGTAACAGTTGAAAGATGATAAAACTACTTATTACAATTACAAAAAAATCATATTTTTTCTAATTAGACTTACAATAAATTTCTTCAGTCTGAGTTTTTACATCACTAAGCGTTCAGATGTATGCTCTATCTTATCATTGGCTGAGCTTCAGCGAAGCCTATCACTCATTACTGACTGTATGTCCGAAGTGGCTGAGCTTTAGCGAAGCCTATCACTCATTACTGACTGTATGTCCGAAGTGGCTGAGCTTTAGCTAAGCCTATCACTCATTACTGACTTTCTGTCCGAAGTGGCTGAGCTTTAGCGAAGCCTATCACTCATTACTGACTGTCTATCCGAAGTGGCTGAGCTTTAGCGAAGCCTATCACTCATTACTGACTGTATGTCCGAAGTGGCTGAGCTTTAGCGAAGCCTATCACTCATCACTGACTGTATGTCCGAAGTGGCTGAGCTTTAGCGAAGCCTATCACTCATCACTGACTGTATGTCCGAAGTGGCTGAGCTTTAGCGAAGCCTATCACTCATCACTGACTGTATGTCCGAAGTGGCTGAGCTTTAGTGAAGCCTATCACTCATCACTGACTGTATGTCCGAAGTGGCTGAGCTTTAGCGAAGCCTATAACTCATTACTGACTGTCTGTCCGAAGTGGCTGAGCTTTAGCGAAGCCTATCACTCATTACTGACTGTCTGTCCGAAGTGGCTGAGCTTTAGCGAAGCCTATCACTCATTACTGACTGTCTGTCCGAAGTGGCTGAGCTTTAGCGAAGCCTATCACTCATTACTGACTGTCTGTCGGAAGTGGCTGAGCTTTAGCGCAGCCTATCACTCATTACTGACTGACTGTCCAAAGTACACGTCGATAACTAACTGACGCATAGACTTGAAAATGTGCACAAGGCGTATGAGGAACACTGAGTTCGATGTTGGCGCATGTCACTTTATGAAATTTGGCTGAGCGTCAGCGAATATTTTAAATTGATCTTATGGGTAGCCATGATGGTAACGAGGTAATAGCAGAATAAATAAATTTGCTTTTCAAACATGTGACATATTAACTCGTGTAATCCAACAATTCCAGGACATTCATCAATTTTATAGTGATTTAGTGTGTAGAATTTTATTATTTAAACACTTATATGGAAACCGATTTAATATACACATATTTTAATGTATCATATTGCAAGATATATCGAGAATGATTTAATATGCAGACTTTAACTTTTGCATGAAACTTCTGTTGTTCTAAGTTCTATGATGCTTCATTTTTGGGTCAACTTTTTTGTACGATTGTCTGCCTGTATATCTGTTCGAAGGAAATCTCAGAATAAAATGAGCTATAGATCTAAAATTTTGCATGGTACCACGGCGAAGCCTGTTACAACATATGGTGTGGCGTACTATTATTTTTAATTTCTTATCTTTGACATCGGTTTTATTTTGTGTTACGGTAACATATAAATGTAGAGAATCGTCGAATCACGGTGTGTTAATCGTGAACTCAAAATGATTTGACGATGAACGGCACCGCACAAAAACTGTCACAAATCACACCGATGACTAGTTCACACGTTCCGTTTAGGCCAGTCGGTATGATGCAGATGTCACAGATTGGGCAACTGCTCGCATACGCTCCTCTAGCGACAGCCGGCCACAAGTACAATGTGTGTCGCCGGTCACTATGATGCCATTAGCTAGCATTGACAAACTTCACAAGCATTAAAACAGAAGAGATGTTTGTATTGTCATGTAAAGTACTTGCACAATATAAAGTACGCTTTTCGTTCCGCAATAAACACTTACAATACGTAGTTAAGCATGGATAATGCTAGTTAAACTCTAGTATAGTCTAAACTCTCATACTATAATTTGTCCAACTCGAATAGACGAAACAGAAAGGTTAAAGAAAAAACTTAACAAGAACAAACCTTAACAATTGAGAGTATAATGACAACAAGAAGAGCAAGAGCTCCTAATGTGTATGAAGCTCTTAAGGACAGTAAGAGGTAAAAAGAAGGTACAAGGAGGACAACAACTCTTGAAAATAAGAAAGATAACACTTTTAGTAACTTTGGAAACAAACACGAAAATATCAAAACAAGGTTAACAGCAAAAGGTCACGATGAATCTTAACAAAAAGTCTTAAAATAAAAAACAACACAGGTTAGAAGGAAAATTTTTTGGAAAGTTTTGGAAAGAGAATTGTTTGCTCCACATTGGTCGGAAAATTCTTTTCATATTTCTTTGACCACATTTCTTTGTTTTTATTGTTATCAAGATTCAGATAAAATTCAACGAAAGTACGAAAAATAAGTTTTCCTATCATTCCTTGGTATCTCAGGCATTAGAAAACGACAACCCTTTCATAATAAGCGACGTGGCAAGAAAACTAAATGGTAATTATATTCGCAAAATTAATCTATTTACTGACTAAAACAAGTAATACGCATATTTTGCGGAGTCAAGATCTCTAGTTGCTCTTATTATCGTTCTTTTAAGTGAATCTGATTGTTCCAAAACATTAAAAAAATGTTAAAAATATATAATTTTATTAGTTAATATATGTATTTGAACTAAGGTATATTATTTATTCCAATTTGCTTAGGGCAACTGTATGTTGTAAATAACATTTCCCTTTCTAAACTTTTGTGAATAGGACCGGAGTGGTACTCGGTGTGAATCCGTAAGCGGTCTCCCAATCACATGTTTACAAATTTGTTAATTTCAATAACCTAAAAACTGAGATTTTCACTATTGTTACACTATAGTTTTTTCTTTCCTCATTTTTACATTATATATCACCAGTCCGGACTCCAGACTTTTCGCCGTATCACATTATTAGAGCCCTCTTATACTCCATACATTTAATACCGTTAATGAAAGTTGGGTCCAGGTCCAGAGTCTATTAGCACTGTATGAACACATAAACTGGTTTGCGTTGAAATCGATAGAGGAATTACACCAAAGAAAGTAAACGATCGTCGAAAGTTTTGGTGTACGTCGAAATAGGAGGGTATTTTTTCAGATCATATTTTTCTTAGTTTCTTCAAGTAACTAATAAATGTCAGCATTAGCTAACCGTATACAGAGGTGGCTGAAAGGGGATACTTTCAGTGTCTTTGGTCATATAATTTTGATTTACATGACGGTGTGCACGCTAAGAAAAATATTATCTGAGACAAAAATATTGTTTGATATTTTTTAACCCTTTTGGTACCTTCCATTTTTAAAACTGTACAAAAATAGTGACCATTGACAGGATCTACACTGCCATGTTTGTACTCATATTACTGAGTACGTGGAGAGTACGGTCGGCGTGGAGACTAGCTGGAGCAACAGAAAAGTCTAAAAGAGCAGTAAAGAAGCCTTTAAGCCGTGAGTGGGTGTTGTGGGTGGGGAGGGGGTGGGAGGGGGTAGGTAATGGACGATGGTGCCGGTAATCGCACTTTACTGCGACGATCTGCACCTCTCGTACGCACACCCGCCTGCACACGCGCCTTTCCTAGGGCCATGTTTATTAAGATGCTGAGCATGTAGTATAATACAACAGTAGGAGTTCCTCAAGGTGGTGCAATTAATTTTTGTTGGAAAAATGTTTTTTAATCCTTTAAGGTAACTTCCTTGAGGACAGAAATGTTGACAATATTTTTGGCCTCTCCACGGCGGTTACAGGCACAAAGAATGAAATTTGTATCTTTGTATTCAGGACCAAATAAACATGACTAAACATAAGTATTTACAATTTTTACAATGTGTGCATGATTTCTAATTACAGGGAACTTAAAACATCAGAATAACGTTTTACTCTTTCATAACTTATATTTTTTATTTAAATATAATTTTTTAATGTGTTTAAAAATATTTTTTCATAGAAATATTAAATTATGTTGTACATAAAAAGTGTCATCTTTTATGTATATATTGTAAAAAATCAGCAGTGTTTCTTTGGGCGTGATTTTTAAATATACATAAATTCTGCTTTAAATGCCCACCACTCTTCATAGAGTTGTAAAAAAATATTATTCTATTTTTGTTCTCAGAAAATGTGAATGATTGTGTAAAAATTATCTTTAAAAATAAAAAAAATAAATATTGTAATCGAAAACTGATTGGGCCTCCTGAAGGTGTATCCGTAGCATTGCTGTGTTCTTTGTACTTGTGAAAGTGAAATCATTTATTGTTTATAGACAAAACATTGTATAGAACCTACCTTGTAATACCTTTTGTAACAAATAACGATGGCAAATGTCCAAAATCCTGTTTCCTAACTGATATAATACAGCGGGCTTCAGCACGCTAAGTCCGCTTGATTTATGATGATTTATGATTCAATGATTTATCTCCTGTGCTCCTAATACAATCGAAAGTAATACGTTACATTGCAGGAAATTATTTAAATTCTACTTAATCAACTAAAAAAACTTGTTGTCGTTTACTAATCTCACTTGAATATTGAATAAGGAAATATTTTTCATTTCGCATTAACAGTAAATGTAACTAAAATGATATACAAAGGCTACTCGAAGGGGTTCATTTGGGTCTTGATTTGTATTCAATGTCGTTTCTTGGTAAATTCAGATCTCAGACAGACTGGTGGAATCGATCAAGTTTGCCGCGGGCATTATATGGCTTGAGACGCTTGTCTGCTTTTCTTGAAAGAAGAACTATAAAGATGTTTTCTTATCAATTTCACCGCAGTTCTCAGTTATGGCATCGTATATGTGGTTAATATGCGGTCGACGCCCTTCTTAAATACAACTACGTTTTGCCTCCCAAACATTGAGTAGCCTGTTCAGATAATTTCTCATAGAAAGGTACAACTAAGGCGTTCTTCTTGACATTTTCGAGTAGATGTCTTTTTATAATAATTCTATCGTTTTGCTAATTATATTTATGATAACACAATGTTTAATCTTATGATTCTATTACCTATATTGTTTGATTTTTAGACACAAACTAGTGTCCAAAGCCAGAGAAGAAAAATACTTTTGGACGGTCACCATTAACCCGGACATTCTAAATACATAGAATTTAGAATAAGTCAAAATACCGGTGAGTGGCTGTATAACTGTGTCATAATGGAGCGATTCACAAAAAAATATACTATTACATACCGTTAGATCCCAAGTAGTTACTATATATGTATAACATATATACTACTAATGTATAACGGCCAAATACAAAATAATTCAATCGTAAAACGTAAGGGTTGTGGTGATATATAGTATATATTATATATATATATATATATATATATATATATATATATATATATATATATATATATATATAATTTCAATAAACATTGAATCACAAAAAGTACTTGCTCCGCCGGGAGTCGAACCCGGATCTCTCACTTGCCGGGTGAATGTGGTACCATTACACCACAGAGCGCTTACTTTTTCCGATTCAATTATTTTGTATTTGGCCGTATCTGTCACATATGCGTTTAAATAAGCAAACTAACATATGATCGGAAGACCAAATACCTGTCAAACGACTTTTATTTACATTAAATTGTATAAATAAATGGCAATAGCCTTATTTAATTTCAATATACATTGAATCACAAAGTATCATATAGTGTATATATATATATATGTGTGTGTGTGTGTGTGTGTGTGTGTGTGTGTGTGTGCGTGCGTGCGTGCGTGCGTGCGTGCGTGCGTGCGTGCGTGCGTGCGTGCGTGCGTGCGTGTGTGTGTGTGTGTGTGTGTGTGTGTGTGTGTGTGTGTACACATATAATAACTACTTGAAATATTATATACATTATTCATAATAACCATCAAAGTACGAAATTTAAATATTTTTAAATGGTGCAATACGTTTTGTGTCTGGTGTCTGGAAAAGATGCTTCACATGAAATTCATGGCATTTTAAGATAGGCTAACTTCCCTGAATAGGCAAAGAATGTTTTGATCACTCCACTTGGAATTCTAGGCATCACTGAATTACACCATTATCGTGCTGTAAAGGCATATTACAATTCCACGTGGAATTCCAGGCATCACTGAATTACAGTATTATCGTGTTGTAAAGGCATATCACATATAACGATAAGCGATTGGTCTATTTAGAAGAAGTCTGTGAAAGGAATATAGTATTAGGTCAACATGTTTGTCCGCGGTCGTTGAATAAACAAAGAGGCAGATAGATAAACACACGAATGAGATACTCGAGAGAGCAAAAAATCTCATTCCGCTCCGCCGCCAAAGTAGGCCTATACTAACAAATCTTTACAAAATAATAGAAAATTATCAACAGAAACCGCATCAATCCACTTGATTAATCTGTATGGGTTAAAATAGTGTTTCTGATAACAGATAAAAAAGTCTCTCAGTTATTAATAATAATTGACAATTAGGAATTGATGAATGGCGCGAGTTTAAGCCCGGAAACGAGCTAACGGCTTGTCTACAGGATTGATGGGCGGCAGTTAAGGAGTCAGTGGCCATCTCGCGGTGTAAACAGCAATACAGTCTGCGGTATTGTATTGGCCAGATGTATTCCAGGAAACTCTCCCCCGGCGGCGCGCCGAGTGGCGTGTGCCGCGGACCCAGTGCCGTACACCGAAAGAGAGTTGAGGGGGCTTTACAGTCCCCCTCAGAAGAAATTCGGGACACCAAATTTAGAAATTCCTTTTCTAAACTTTTCTGCAGTGGTATTGAAATGATAATTTGCAGATAATACGATAGTCATACTATATTGATTGCTATTGTTTAATATTCCTCATGCCGTGGCAATCTTTAAAATGGATTAAAATTACGTGAGAATCTGTTATATTGAAAATTATTGAGATGCAGTTGTTGACTATCTCAAAAATATTTCCAAGACCAAACAATACTTCAAATGTCCTCTAAAACACAGATTTCGTTCACAACTAATTGGGCTTATGCTTTGGGAATAAATCAAAGTATTAGAGTCTTTCCAACCAATAGACAAAGTAACATTATCACATAGGGTACGGTTATACGGTTACATGATAAAATGTAATGTGATGCTACCTTGTTTGTGTGAAAAGTTGTTTATTCGTCATTTTTTTCCTTCTCTTCTCGGTTACCCATTATACCAAAAATGTAAACATTTTAGAATTGTATTTTGTCCTTAATTTTTATATTTTGACCCCAGAATCGTTAAACTCTTTCTCTGGCCACGACGAACGTTTGTACCAATTTTAAATTGTGTAGGACTTTTCAATCAAAAGTTATCTATCGCTCATACGGATGGACTGCACTTTGATTCTCCGACCCCGAAATTAATAAGGGTCCCATCTTTAAACAAGAGAATCGTATTTTCCAAATTTAAAGTGTCTAGAACTTTTCCATCAAGAGTTATCTTACAGACGGATGGACTGTACTTTGATTATGCGACCCCAAAATTAACACGGTTCCATCTTGGAACAAGAGAACACTATTTTCCAAAATTTCAAGTGTCTAGGACTTTTCAATCAAAAGCTATCGCACAGACGGACAGACAAAGACATGATTAAAAAAAAAGGCTTTTCGGGCCCTTAATAGCAGAAAGGATAGGCATAGGACAGGAGTGTAAGTTTTTTCAACAATCCCACATGCAACAGACCTGATTAATCAATCGCAAGAACTTCACCATCTAAAGAAGATATCGAAAGTAGATGTAAAATATTATTATATAATTAGTTATCATCATGAATTCGGATACCGGATCATTATCCTAGGATATTACTCACATGGCTTCGAGAATCGGTTGCCAAATATTGTGTAATGTCTCAACAGAATAAATAAAGACCTAGAATATGTTTATACTACATTGTTGAAATGTGCGAAATTACTAAACTGAGTAGACTTCGCTTGCTTGTATCATGCAAGTGTTTGTACACTAGTGAGGAATATTGCGTGACTAAGTGTGTGAGTGCAGTAACTGAATGCATGTCACAGAAGTCAGAGAGTCACAGTCACAGAGGAACTTGCAGCACTCGAGATAAACTATATCAGTTATTGAGGTGTAATCACTTCTTCAAGTGTGTATGATTTGTCAATCACAAAAGATGGGAGTTTTCCTGTTTTATCGACGACATTAATGTTTTGATATTTACTTCGAGGATAATTACTGGACATAGTCAGCGAGGGGGTCCGAGGGATCCCCCAAATTTTCAATTACATTTTTAGTAAGCTGTTATTATTATTTAAATAATTCAGTATTACTGACATGTACTGCTGAAAGATCGTTCTCAACAAAGAAATGGGTCGAGACCTTTTTAAACAACGAAATGAGGCCTTATTCTCTGTCCACTACGGGAAAATATCAGTTGTCTGGACAACCCCAAAATTCTTTCCTGGCTACATTCTTGCTTCTTTGCTTAGCATGTCAAATTGTGATTGAAAATTTACATCGATAAAATATACACATCGAATTCCTTCAAATTCAATTATTAAATGAGAATTATCCCACCATTATGAAACTGAAACAATCAAAATAAATTAATGAAAATAATTATTTTTGTAAATTAACTAAATAAAGAAAATCATTGTGCACCTGTACGTGCAACAGTGTGTTCTTGCAAATGTTCATTTCCTCAAAGGAAAATATAAAAAAACAATGGATTTTAAGTACAGATGCCATTTTAAAATGTATAAAGATATATAAAAATATTTTTGGAATTCGGCAGCTTTCAAAAATTTAATTCCTTTAGAATTAAAACAATTAGTGATAAGTTAGAGGTTAGTGTTGTCCCAGAGCGATGTTAGGAGACTACCGTTAACCTCTATTCATGTGGGATTTGATCATCACAATACACAGAATTATTGGGAAGCTTGGCATCACTATTGTAGCTCTGAGATGTGTAGAATTAGAGGTAATCCAGGGTCTTTAAAGGTGCAAATAAAGGTAGTCGTGACATAGGGGCTCAAAGACATAGCATATAGATATGGTAATACATTGACACGAAGTTACAATGATGATGAGTTTTCGTCATGATCAAACATCTGAGATATTTGGCGAGTCCATTCATCTTTCTATGTTTTGGAATCAAATGATTAAAGTATTATGGATACCCATGATCTCCTATCTTCCTCTCTTACTTAATCCCGTTTCTCCCTAATCTCCGTTGGTATTGGTGCTAATACAAGCAAGCTATCTTTTTTGATTATCCTTGCTACATTACATATTCAACTTAGAATCAGCTTTGTTCTTAAGAATTACATAAAATATTGGTTTTGGATGTTGGAAGTCATCCATGAACAGGAAAGAGATTAAGTTAACTTCTACAATTTCCGACATGAAGACGTTGTTTGCAGTGGGGAGATTTATATAAATTTGCTAGCTGTTTCCCGCAGCTTCGCACACTTTTCGTAAGCTTTGCCCCTGTATGAGCACTTCTGGTACAAGTGAATTATATTTCCAACACCGATGTAAAGTTCACCTTGTTGCCGCAATCAAAAACAATCTGTCAAAAGTGTATGTATATATCCATTATACACGTACATGTAGCTTTCTTAATAATAAAGGGGTCTATTACTCAAGCTTTAAGTTGAACCAGAAATTTATTTTAAAGACATTTTATACATAAAAACTCAGCGCCTTCAAATAGTGTTTGACAATTTAATATACGTAACTGTGTTGCTGTAATTGCAGTTTATAATGTACAGGCGCTTTGATAACGTTTATATTTTGCAACGCCGACTGGTGGTGAGTTACATCAATGGGCATAACATATAAACCTTCTACGTGGAAAAATACATATACATTACAAATGTTCATAATGATCGGTCAAATAGTTTCTGAGTCTATAAAGGACATACAGGCAAACATTCATTTATATATAAATAGATGCTACTATTGTTGGAAGTCATGGAAACAATGTAGAACACAAAGAAAGGTAGACAGTGTGGGCAGCCACTCAGCACAATTAACTCGAGGACTAGCAGCTGTTGTTTATCTCAAAGCGATACGCTAACTGCTGCCTGTACTCGGGCATACTTGTGCTCTCGTAGCGGTCTTACAGAAGAGTGGAATACGAGGACTGTTAAATGTCAACAGGAGTCATTCAGAACTATGTTGGGCCTTTTGTAGATGACGTAACTACTGCTTTGGTGAGTTAAAGCTGAACTGTCTCCTGGAACAGTAATTGAAAGATGGAGTGTGTCTATAATTTCTTGAAAATTTACAGAATTTTAAAATTCACATCAGCACGTTTTTGAGGAGATACAAATTTGGAATGGCTGTACTATCTTTTATAATTTTTTTGGACCATAAAACCGACGACCTATTTGAAGTAAGTGCCTTTCCAAAACCAGTAATATCCCTTTCGATCCCAAGATTTTTATGTGGGGGTCTGCCAGATTCCCAGCTCTTGGCGCTGAGGTATCTGCACCAGTCCCAGCCACATTTTACTAGAAGTGTAGACGTTAGCTAAAAATTGCATAGAATTTTCATTTATTGATGAAAATTCATGTAGTTTTTATGTTTTTACTTCCCAAAGTACACTGTATTGCATGCTTTAAACTAAACTTTTGTAATCATGCACAAAAAACGTTTTGTAAAAAAATTGTTACTTACAAAAAAATAATTCCTAAATTATGCATTTCTAATGGTAAGGAGAAGCCTCGAAAAATTCCTAGGTCAAAAACAATATGTTTTTTTTATTATTACACATAAAATTGAAGTAGAACCCAAGTTTTCATTGCAATATATTTATAAATAGCTGAGATAATATCAAAAGAAAAAAAGGTGTACATGGCCAAACAGCCACGGCCATCTAAATCAAACTAAAACATAGTTGACACATCGAATAAAAAGTATCGATAGTTACTGTAACTTTGTAGGCCGGTTCATTACGAGTACTCTGATATAATAAATATAATTATAGTGCAATTTATTATATTCGAAAAATATTTTTTCCGAATGTCCTAAAAATAGGACGTTGGGATCATACGCGATTTCATGTGACGTCCTAAAATAAGGACGTTGGGATCGAAAGGGATATATTGTATGAAAAAAATTATTTTTATATTGGTTATACTTCCAGACTTACAACTCCGTCTGATTTCCGTTAAAGCTTGAAAACCCCTCTCTGAAAGTACTTCGGGAGAAACACGATATTAAAATATTGCAGACTGGAACATGGCGTGTGTGGTAAACAAACCTCCAAAATCCAAACTTATTTGAGTGTCACATTCAGCAGTGTTTTACAATTTTAAAATTGAGTTTAACCTATACACTTTTTCAACGGCGGGTTAATTTTAAGGATAGATCAGATGTGTGACTCACGTATTTTTCAGCAACCACAAACCATACCTGAAACAAACATAGGAGTTAAGAAATAATAAAATTTAGTTGTACTATTGTCAGTGAAAATATTTTGTATAATCCTCTCATCCAAACTAATCTTAACTAACTTACGCATAACACTCAGGTTTCCATCCTTACAAAATTAGTTAACTACCACTCTCATGCCACAATATTCTACCTTCTTCCGAAAAAATTCGGAAACAAGGAATTTCCACTAAAATTATGGCTTACTCCAGCAACGTTCCCATATTTTTATAGGTTTCACTTTGTTTATTTATAATTGTCACATTATAAAATATACATTCTAAATTCTTATCGGCCACTAAGTGGAGAAGTGTAATGCGGCGTGAACACACAGCACGCGTGGTAGGAGATGAGTAATACAGTGGTAGGAGGGGGAGGGGGAGGGGGTGTATCATGTGTTGACAACAGTTTGCAGGTGGAGATGACGGCGACAGTTTCACAGATGATTGGGTAGTAGTTGATACAGTCAGCTGGCGGGCGCTGTGACACCTGATCCTGCACAGTCTGGCACGTGCCCCCTCTCCCCACCCCTCTATAACACCCGTATCATCGTGTCATAGCCACTTTCAGGGTACAATAAGCTATTAGGATGTTCCAACCCTTCTAGGACCAAGCGGCAGTTTTTTTTTAATCTGCTCTTAGTTACTTCGTTTTGTTTTTTCTAATCATCCCAAATTGTATGGTTACTACTTATAATATAACCAAAAGATCCATATTTAGCTAGTACTTTAAATTTTTTAACCTTTCAATTATTTTCACAAGTTATTTAAAAAAAGAAGAAGAAAGAATAAAAGTAAAGTGAAAATTCCGTGTTGCGATTTAGTGCAAAAATTTGACTACCAAGTATTCTCACGTTTTAATTTTCTTTTACTTTTTAATTACTGTATTTTTACAAGTTATTAAAACAATTCTTTCTTAGAATAAAGAATAAGAAGTAGAGTGGAAGGTCCGTATTGCGATTTGGTGCAAGAATTTGACTACCAAGCAAGCTCGCGTTTTAATTTGATTTGACTTTTCAATTTCCGTATTTTCTATTTTCACAAGTTATTTAAAAAAACAATTATTACTTAAAATAAAGAATAAAAAGTAGAATGGAAAGTCCGTGTTACGATTTGGTGCAAGAGTTTGACTACCAAGCGTTCTCGCGTTTGAATTGTGTTTGACATTTCAATTACCGTATATTCTATTTTCAAAAGTTATTTAAAAAAACGATTGTTTCTTAGAATAAAGAATAAAACGTTGAGTGGAAAGCCCATGTTACGATTTGGTGCAAGAATTTTGCTGCCAAGCATTATCGTATTTTAATTTCCTTTGACTTTTCAATTATCTTTTTTTCACATGTTACAATTCTTTCTTAGAATAAAGAATAAAAAACACAGTGGAAAAGTCCATTTTCCAATTTGATGCAAGAGTGTGACTACCAAGCATTCTCGCGTTTTAATTTTCTTTGACTTTTCAATTGGCGTATTTTTTATTTTCAAAAGTTATTTAAAAAGACAATTTCCTCTTAGAATAAAAAATAAAAAGTAGTGTGGAAAGTCCATGTTACGATTTGGTGCAAAAATCTTATTACCAAACATTCTCAAATTTTAATTTTATTTGACTTTTTTAATTCCAGTGTTTGTACAAGTTATTTAAAAAAAAATCTTTCTCAGAATAAAGAATAAAAAATACAGTGGAAAGTCCGTGTTACGATTTGGTGCAAAAATTTGACTACCACGCATTCTCGCGTTCTCATCACTCCTCGGTTAGCGGAAACGATACGCCACATTTCCTGAACAAACTGCGAGGCGCCAACTCGGTTCAATTCAAATTCACCAGTCCCACACTGGTTCTATCAAAAGCTGAATTAAATATTCTACTGACTTCGGCCTAGAGTCATTTTGTTCCAAATGTTAGATTGTTTTCGGTCATAATTCCATTACTAACTTGCCATTCAATATAACTTTTGACATAAAAGTTAAAGAACTAAATTAAACAATATCTGCGACCCAATACATTACAGCTGTATTACAGTTTTACAAAAGTGGTTCTGTTGATTACTGCAAGAACTGTAAATAACGCAAATAATGATTATCTATGAATTATTCATTTATAACAGCTGATACTTTGAAATTACAGTACCACTGTATACTATCAGCCAATGCAAACAGAGAACCCTTGTCTAGCGTTATTCGATTAAATAACTACCCAACTAGATGGAGTTTTGATGTCTGCTGTTTTATTGAACTGATTATTTCCATTATGCGTGTCACTATTTTACAAATAATTCAGTGGGATTACAGCCAACAAAACGCACTAATACAGTCCAATCTTGATAATCAGACAGATGTGGGACCAGCACACTGTCGGATTACCAAGGAGTCCGGATTACCAAGGGACAAGGGTGTCATTTACACGATGAATAAATAACCTATAATCAGTAAGAAACGTGAAAATAAGCAAACATTGTACAGTAAAAACAAACTTTTTTATTGTACGTACCTAATTATAGTAGAATGAAGAAACTGTGCATAAATAAGTGAAAACTCTTATAATACCATCTTTACACTTTAAAAAAATCTAAAACAGTTTTTATGCTCCTTCTTACCTAAAGATTCTGTACAATTGTACAGTACTACAGTGGCCTGAGCGGCCAGCGCCGACTTCCGATAGCTTGTTCGAGCGTGTCGGACTGGCAAATGTCGGATTATCAAGATTGGACTGTATACTGCCACAATCTTCATAGTTGGGTTATATTAGTTTTTCTGCCAATAAAATAACTGAATAAAATAAAATATTTAAGCCTTAACCCGTTATTAAAATTAAGGTACCTTATTAATGTAGGTAATAGTTTCAGGTGCAATTAGAAATTGTTTTAAACAATTTACTAAAATTCATTCGGCTTTGATTATATTTGGGAATAAAGAGAAATTAAAGAGCAATTTACTATCGACGTTTTGATACCATAAACATAAAAAATACGGTGACAAATATATTGTTTTTTTACTAAATTTCTCACAATTATTATTGACAGGAGTGACTTTTTATATGAAATGTAACGGCACACGATAAAGTGTTTCAACATTTCAGAAGGCTCTGAAAGGATTTACTTCAAATTATTAGTAGGTAAAACGAGGGTTGTGGTTTCATCTAAAAACTAAACTGCCATTGGGCGCAATGTTACATTAGAGAGTCCGCATAAATCAATTTTCAGGTCAACCTCAGTTACCTTTTGACAACACAACACTATTTCAATTTAAATTTACAAGTGGTAAATAGAAATGTTTTTGTTAACTGGATTATACAGGCTACTATCAGATACTGTTTTTCTAAAGAATATCCCTGACGGAGCCGGATCCCGGCGACCTCTGTCACACGCTAAATATTTTACTTCAAACGGCTTCTACCACGGTCGTAGCCAGCGAGAGATCCAAGGGGTCCGGACCCTCCGGCAAATGTTCAATATGTTCAATTATTGAAACGATATGATTATTATTATTATCAAACGACTATTATTATTTAAATAATTCAGTAGTACTGACATGTACTGCTGAAATATCGTTCTCAACATTGAAACGGATCAAGAACATTGTAGGGAACAAAATGGGGGAAAAGCTGTTGACTGCATTTGTTTTACTTTCTGTCTATTAAGGGAAAATATAAGTCTTGATGCTCCAAAATTTTTTCCTGGCTATGTCTTGTCCACAATAAAATAAACCACTACATTACCTAGGAGATAATCTTTTCCTGATTGGGTAGTATTCACCCATGTATTCGAATAAATGAAAAATATTTTGTGTGATGTCGATTGTGATAAGCAAAAATATGGTGAAAACACGGTTTTATGTTTAAAGTTTTCTCCTCTTTAACTCTTCATTATACCAAAAGTAATGACAGTTAAACATTCCTATATAGCATTTATTGTATGTCTGTAGAAGAACTAAGAATTAAGAATTCTGATTTAATAATTAAAGATATGACTATTTTTTTATAAATCCAGACGAAATCAATTATTAGTTATTTTTTGAGAATTTGAAAATACTGTATATCTGTACTGCTTCTCACACAAACTAAATAGATCGGTGAATCGGTAAAAATTATTTACGAAGTTATATAGTTGTATATTTTAATGTAGTAGAAGTGAGATATAAACATTTCACTTCCCGGCGCGTAAGAGAGGTTGCCGGGATCTTCTTTAGAAGAACAAACTATAACAGAGGAAGACTAACTAGGCATATTTCTAGCAGGAGTTTGAATTTGGGGTAGATGATGACATAGGTCGAAATGTTGAATTCCATGAAAAATTTTATTTGTAAATCATTATCTTTCATTTGCAGTTTGTGGCATTGTAAAGAACTTTTTATGTAGGTACCTTTCCGCTTCCGTATAAAACGCAAAGTCCCTGAACAAAGATGCTGTAGCATAGAGAACATCGCAGAGACTAAAGGAGAACTTTATTTCAAAATAAAATTCAATACCATTAATATGTGTCCGACTTATAACTATAGTTTATACACTACGGCAACACAAAAGTCCTATCGGTTACTTATGGGGATTGGGTTGTTAAGACATAAAATGTTTTGAGAATGTTTCAACTTTAGCAAGTAGACTATTTATTACGATTTAATTTCAACTCAGAACACACTATGAGGTTAGTTGTAGGGTAGGATAAGCGAACCCGGTTTTTTATATCGAAGAATGTAATAATCGATACCTAATATTCGCATCTGAAATCCTCGACTGTCAATCGATATAAAAGTATCTATAGTCCTCAATAAAAATCATATGTTTTAAATTAAAATATTAATTTAATATTTACAGTGATCAAACAAAGTATTATAACCAAAATTAGGAACACTGAAGACGACCGTATTTGTTACTCTCACAGTTTCAGTTGTTTCTTTCCCACAAATTTCACATAATGGGTTTTTCCGTATGAGTCCAACATGTTGAAGTCACGAAAAACATTCTTATCATCTTTCAAAGCAATGTCGTGAGTTTTCTAAAATTGACTGCTATTTTTAATAATCAAATGTTACTTATATAAAATTGAAATATTACATTACGAGTATTATTTGAAAGTATTTACAGCTGTTGATATATATTATTTAAGTTAATTGTTCAAAATAATTAATCAGTATCGATTGATTATATCGATGGTTATGATTAAGTAATATCGTTTGCCAATTTCGATATAAAAAACCGGGTCCGCTTATCGTACCCTGAGGTTAGGATGAACCTCGTATAAGACCTATTCCTCTAAAACAGACTTAATCAGACCGACCCCAAATCAATAGCTGGTTAATTGTTTATTTGAGTTTTATTTTGATGGCGGAAAGCTTAACAAATAAATCTGTTATGTCTGATGTTTTTTATTCTTTTACCGATGAAGACAGCTGATACGAATTTTCGAAATGCCCCTTGTACATAAGTAGCACATAATGATGATGAAATATGTTCATATCCATCCTTAAACGCACCCTTACAACGTAAACACAAGAAGTACTCGTATTAATGAAGGGTCGTTTCAGACGTAACCTCGTTTACTCCTCTTTCCCCAGACAGATTAATTAGCTAAGACTAGTTCTTTTCAGCGCTTAACTTAATTTGTTGAACAAGCGCTAAAGTTTCGTGTACTCGACTTTGTCTCTATAATACTTACAGTCTTAAGTACCGTCCTTCAGTGTTGCCAAATGACTTGTGATTGTTAATGAGTCAACAGGAAAATGAGTCTAATTAGAATTACAAGCCATCTTTAAGTGACTCAAGGTACTTTTTTGCTTTACTGGTATAAGACGCATTGCAGATTTGAGGAGTTTTATGATAATTGCCTCTGTCATTTTCCTACTTTTGCATAACGTTTCATTATTATTGACCGATCATTTTGCATTCTTTGTCTACCGTCGATATCACAAGAACATCCAGTACATCTGTAACAGTGATGTTCTGTTTCCGTACTAGTTTGGTCGATAATAAAATCACACAAAGACTTCTTATCCTTTGAACAGAATTATATATTTATGTATACAGAATATTGGTCATCTTAAGGTGGTGAATATACGGAATATAGCATTGGAAATTGAATTTCGCAAACCTGTCTTTGTAGCAGAGACGGAAACACCCAGGTTCGGAATCCACGTGAAAACTCAAAGTCTTTCTAATTGGTTATTAAAAGTCTCGAAATTCATAATCAACCAATCGTAGTAACAAGGCTTCACCTCACTCCCTCATCGCACTCATCTGTCATTCATATTCCCCTTACTACCTCATCGTAGTCATTTTCCATTAATACTTTCCTTAAAATATTCAACTCACTCCCTCATCGTACTAATTTTCAATTAATACTTGCCTTAAAATATTTACCTTAATACTCATCTTATCATTATCCTTTATACTTACCTTAAAATATTCAACTCCCTCCCTCATCGTACTAATTTTCAATTAATACTTGCCTTAAAATATTCACCTTTTCAATTAATACTTGATATCATCACCTTTATACTTACCTTAAAATATTCAACTCACTCCCTCATCGTACTAATTTTCAATTAATACTTGCCTTAAAATATTCCATACATCTTTATAAAATATTATCCTTTATACTTACCTCTCACTCCCTCATCGTACTAATTTTCAATTAATACTTGCCTTAAAATATTCACCTTACTACTCATCTTCATCATTATCCTTTATACTTACCTTAAAATATTCAACTCACTCCCTCATCGTACTAATTTTCAATTAATACTTGCCTTAAAATATTCACCTTACTACTCATCTTCATCATTATCCTTTATACTTACCTTAAAATATTCAACTCACTCCCTCATCGTACTAATTTTCAATTAATACTTGCCTTAAAATATTCACCTTACTACTCATCTTCATCATTATCCTTTATACTTACCTTAAAATATTCACCTACTACTCATCTTTGTAATTTTCCTTTATACTTACCTTAAAATATTCACCTCACTCCCTCGTCGTATTCATTTTTCCATTAATACTTCTCTTAAAATATTTATTTCACTTCCTCATGGTACTCATTTTTCCATTATTACTTTTCTTAAAATATTCACCTCATTCCCTGATCGTACTTATATTTCATTCATATATGTCTTACAATATCCACCTTATTCCTTATTGCATTCATTTTCCATTAATGATTGCCTTAAAATATTCCATCATATAATTGAATAATTGAAGGTTTTGTACTTTGTTTGTGCTATATCATGTCCTGTAGCTGTCATGTAAAATTGAAAATAAATAAATAAATAAAAAAAAATATTTAATTCTTAATTGGCTTAAAGTATTAAACTCAGTCCCTTATTGCACTCATATTTCGTTCTTCTTCCCTGTTTCGTATCCTATTTTAGTAGCGTCAATTAAAATAAAAACCTTCACTGAAGCCAAAAATGAAGTATTTTACGTAATATAAACAACAGTTTTTTAAATACACTAAGTATTATTGTTTGGAATAGAGGGGTTTGTCGGGACTAAAATGTTGAGAGGTGGTAGCTATACATTACAAACGTTTATGTCTTAGACGTGAACAATTTAAGAGCTAAAATAAACTAATCTTGGAACCTTCGAAGCAGTAAGTTTTGTATGAAACATTAATATTTCAAAATTTAAGATTATTGTCTGGGATTTTAAAACGAAGACTCCACTTATAACTCCTGGAGGTTGTATTTTAAGCCGATATCATACCCGGAGGGAAAGTGATGATACTGTCTAAACATAGACCACCCTACTTTATTAGCGACTTCTGCCTCAATACGCATGTGAGTGTCCTGACTTGAACTGTATCACATTACCCTTACCACTCAGCATCTCCTGAGATCAGTTACAAAGCAGATTTGTTTCTCCAACTGTCGCTCGTAAATTTGGCAGTAAATGCAATCACTTTAATTATAATACCCGGCTGTCGTGGACTACTTGAGTTTCAAGCGATTTTGGGATAAACATAGTTCTATTTTTTTTTTTTTTTTTTTTTTTTTTTTTTTTTTTTTTTTTTTTTTTTTTTAGTGAGTTGTTTAACACAAAATTGTAGTGTAAGGTAAACAATATGATTTGTTTCAATTAAGTTTCAAAAAACAGTTGAAGATAATGCAAAATATTATAAACGCAACATCTTTGTCTGTGCGTCTTAAGGAAAGCTGTCGTAACTATCTTTTTCTTCTCCGATCTTAGCGCAGACAGACTCTGAATAATTTTAAATCACGATGAACCACCATCAAACTTTGATGCTTCTTTCATGAAAGAAACAGGATTTTCCGAACATTTGCCATCGTTCAGTGACACAAAACAATCAGTAACACTACGTTTCGAGATCTCCAATCTGATCTCTTCTTCAGGTAAATAACTAACCTAATACATAATTACAAACTAGGTTAAGATAAAAAAATCATACCAGAGCGCTGTAACACTCGTAAGTCAGGAATCACAACCACAGTTATTTACCTGAAGAAGAGATCAGATTGCAGATCTCGAAACGTAGTGTTACTGCTTTTTTTGTATCACTGAACGATGGGAAATGTTCGGCAAAATCCTGTTTCCTTCACAATCCTTCCATCGTCAAAAATAAAATTCAAACAAAGAATTGATTCTCGGTTCTTTCATGCCTCAGCAGTTGGAGGTGCTGGATAATTTCTTCCGCAGTTGGTGCGGAAGAAATTATCAAAGTCTAGAATGATCTCCTGAGGATAACAGTTGGCCCTAACCTACTAAACTATCCTAGATGACAACAGTTACTGAGATAATATACACAACACTTTTGAAGCTAGTCGTGTAAATCGGGTAGGCAATATAAAAATACCAAGATATCCTTTAATCACTCTGAAAGTAAATTTCTAATAGGTATCCTCAAAAGAGATGGCAACTTATTATTCTTTCTTCTTAAAAAAATAAAAATGCCGATCTCATTTTAAGCCTTATTCTGCCCGTATGGGCCACTGGTCTGTGAGAGGAAAACACTAACACCAGCGTTACATCTGAGGTATGCTGAAGTGAGGTAGTGAATAATATTAGAGAATGTTTCTTAAAAGACAAACTCTGCAGGAAGTTGAAATAATTCAGGCTTTTAAAAGCACGAAATAGAGCCTTTCAACTATTCACGTATTCCAGTTTTGGAACTCCCCCTGCTCAAAAGTATTCCCTACCCAGTACCAGCAGTAACCTAATTCGGTTCTGAACAGTTGTCGCACAATATATAATGTAGATAATGACACGGATGGAATGAGGCTAAAATTATAAAGTCTCTCATTAACACATTGACTGCTAGGAGAAGGAATATTTTACTACTACTCCGACTGTTGTAAAGCCAGTACATGTCTCGTGCCACAGTGAAGGTGTCAGAATAATACGTCCATACCCTCAGCACAGAGTAGATGGTAAAATTATGACCACGATCTAAGGTTTCTGATAACCCCAGCAGGGGTCACTTCTGGTTGGCTTTACCTTCCAGTTGAACCTACCACTGGGCACAGCAAAAACTGATGTGTCACTTAAATCTGGCAAAACTTGTGGATGGCCAGAAGTGGTATATCGCTAACCGCAAATGTCGAGATTCTGGGGTGCAAGGTACTTCGATAGGTCTAGTCTACTGCGGGAGATGATTCTTGGAGTTAGTGGGGTTTGTTCCCTAAGTGTCAAAGGTTCTTGCTAGCTTAGACATAAGGGTGTGCCACCCCCTGCCTGCTATGACTGGAGAGGCTGGTTCAAACCTGGCTTCCCCTTCTTCCGAGAGAACATGACTTAAGATTAGTACCCTAAATTCTTCCTCATTGATCTCGACAGAAGGTGGCCCTACCCCAAAACAGCTCATCCAGAATATCCTGTCAACCTGTAAGCAACGCACATGTCCTTATAGGACTAGACGTAATTTCTAAACTTCTTGTCCTAAGAGAATAATAAACAAGGTTCACACAGTTAAAATCTTGAGACATTTCAACCTCCCTGTGAAGAGCCATCTTCAATCAACAGATGTTACGCCGACAAAAGCCAAATCAGTTTGTAAAAAGATTTACTGCCTCGGAAATCACGATAGGTGAAATCGCACCTTAAACTTGATCGAGTTCAATGAATGGGTGCGGGGAATACAGAAGTGATCAATATCGCCGAGTAGTCAATCTACTTGACACGTTGTTTACAATAGACTGCTGCCGTGTGCTGGGCTGCATCACGCCACCCGTGCTGATTGTAACTCTACTGCTGACCCAGTCGTCACTGCTGAACGCTAATGCGGCACCCATTCGTTACAGCGGCGTTGCTAGTAATAGCTCTCTCCAGTAAAACTTGTCTGCCATTCTTCTACAAACACCGAGAAACGTAAACGTTCACTAACTTCGTTAATTTACAAAAATACAAATGCCTCTACGTGATGATGAATTACTAAAGCATTTATTTGTTTGGAGTTTATTTTTGACGATGGAAAGATTTGTTAATGAAACAGGATTTTTCCGGACATTTGCCGTTGTTCGGTGAAAAAATATCAGTAACACTACGTTTCGAGATCTGTAATATGATCTCTTCTTCAGGTAAATAACTAACCTAATACATCATTACAAATTAGGTTAATTAAAAAAAATCATACCAGAATGTTGTGACACGCCTAAGTTAGGAATCACAACCACCATGTTGTATGTCTACTTCACTAACTCTAAAACATACACTTAATAAAATGTTTTAATTATTAGTGTTGTGTTTAGTTTTTTTAATTAAGTGCACGTTTTAGAGTTAGTGAAGTTAACACACAACATGGTGGTTGTGATTCTTGACTTAGGCGTGTGATTTGAGAGTTTTTAATTACGTATTAGGTTAGTTATTTACCTGAAGAAGAGATCAGATTGCAGATCTCGAAACGTAGTGTTACTGATTTTTTGTTTCACTGAACGATGGAAAATGTTCGGAAAATCCTGTTTCCTTTACAAAGCAATTATGTTTATTTTATATCACTGAACTCTAACCATCCAACGGATATTTATTTAAAACACTAAAAGAGTTAATTTATCATTAATTGAAATAAAGTGATTACCTTTGAAATCACATGATTGTAGGATATGACAGTTTAATCGTATGCCGGAGAGTATATTAAACACTAAAATCTCCGAAAAGCTTCTACTAAGCGATTGATGCAATTAATGATGACATAATTAATTACCTGAGATGGTGACAGTAATGTGTGCGTAGTGTGCTCTACTACAACCTTGCAAACCCTCTTACAACTATCGTTTATATTATTTTGGTGAAAGTTATAGTAAATATTATTTATGTCTTGTAACGAGTATGAATTTTCCTTCTCTACTTTATCATCTACAATTTGTTTTGTACCCTCGAAACAGAAAGCCAAGCGATTATAACAAAACGTGGTGTATATGCTAATATTTAGTAACCAAATTTAAATAAATTCGTTGAACTATATAATTATAGATTACACCTACTCTCGGCCTAGGCAGTAAAATAGTAAAATCGTAGACTAAAACGATCGAACTGTTGAATTTAAGATAACAGGGTTTCGGACATTTGCCATCGTTATATTTGACAAAAGGCATAACACAAGGTTTCGAGGATAGAAATCTATCTTCTTCGTCAGGTGGGGAGGTATTAATACATACAAAAATAAAGTCACTTCCCACAACGTCGGGACCGCACTCCAAGCAGCTTTTGGATATGTTTGAACCCTTTTATTTCCCTTCTTTTATTTTTTCTGTTTTTTTATTTTCGTGAGTTTCTGAACCTTGTGTTTTCAATGAGTGAGTAGTATATTACTGAGGCACATTTTTAGTTATTAACAATCAAAAAAATTCATATTTCACATTACATTTCACGCATTCCACAGTTGGAATTTTAATTTAAGATGAACTCCCTTCAAAGTTTAATAACCGAAACAACTTGTTTAATTGGGTATGCGTTAGCGAAGAATCACTCGGAAGCTGGAAAATTTCATTTCTGTCTGTGTGTCCCCGCGATATCACGAAAACTAATTGAGACATAGAACTAAGGTTTAACAAGAAGTCTATTTTCTAAAGTCAACACAGATTTGAATGACTGAGCATATCCCTCCACGGGATTTGGCTAAACGTTACCGAAGCCGAATTTGCCACAGATTATCTCAAGAACGAATTGAGCTATAGACTTCTAATTTTGCTACTACTCTGCTACGTCTCTTTGTCTTCCGTAGGGAGGACGAAATGTGCTACGGACATTCAGTTTTAGTTGAAACATCATTTCTACATCGACAAGAACAATTACATTTCGATGACGTCAGATTGGAATCTCTGAATGTTAGCGTAACCTAACTCTCCGCAATATATCTCGAGAGCTGATTGAGCGATAGTCTTGAATTTCCCAGGAACATTCATCTCTACATAGATCTTAACTTCCGCAAGATCAGTTCAATGATGGTGAGTATCCACTCGGGAAAATATCTTGACACTTTATTGAGCTGTAGGCTTGAATTGTTCAATGCAACTTCATTTTTAAATAGGCGAGATACATTTCAATGATGTTGACGCCCCTTGATGTGATTCAGATGAGCACAGACTACTGGAGGATATATATATCGAGAGATAATTAAGATACGAGCTATAACTTTTGATAAAAACTCATTTCTGCATAGAGAGCATGGATTTCCTTTTGGTACGTATCCCTCGTTTAACCAGAGTGTTGTCAATGTTGCGTCCATTATTAGTTAATAGTGCTTAATCCTCGGCAGTCAACGTGTAAAGCTAATGGGCTTGAAGATGAGATAAATGTTTATTTCTACATAGGCAGAATCGGTTCCCCTTTAGTACAATGTCCTTCGTCTGCCTGAGATGCGTTAATGTTGTGCCCGTTGCCTTGAAACCGCTGGGGAAGTCAGTCCTTTTAGTACTTTTTGGCGGTAGTTATTCCAAGGCAGTTTTTCCGAGCAAAGGAATGAACCATAGCCTTTGACATTGAAGCAACAAAGTCTGGTGAACGCGACTCGAGGTCTGCTGTACTCATAGCTTTTGTTAATTATAAGCGTAGCATTACGAAAACCTCATAAATTATAAGCGTAGCATTATGGAAACCTCATTAAATATAAGCGTAGCATTATGGAAACCTCATAAATTATAGGCGTAGCATTATGGAAACCTCATACGTTATAAGCGTAGCATTATGTAAACATCATAAATTATAGGTTTAGCATTATGGAAATCTCATACATTATAAGCGTGGCATTATGGAAATCTCATACATTATAAGCGTACCATTATGGAAACCTCATACATTATAAAGTGAAATATAATTTTCTCAGGAATAGAGTTTTTTTAGTTCGCGTGGTCTTTGTGCAATGACATGATAGATGGTCCTAGCGTTAGTGAGGTCATTGGCAAGTATATGACATGTTGTCGATCAGGTGATACGGTCACGTGCCTATAAGTAGGTTACCTTTGTCACCACCAAACTGACTAATATTATAGTGGTTTCCGATTCTATTGTCTAATTATTATAGGTAACGTCATTTCACAGCTGAAACTTCAATAATATTTGCTAGGATTAGTTACAAATAATAATGAGTATAGGCTCTACAGGAGGGAAAAAGTGTACTGCTTATTAATAGGATAATTTGAAAACCCTTACGTTTAAACTAATTAAACTCTTTTTAAAGAATGGAAAGTTTTAGTAGACCTCAATATAACACCTGTACTGAGATGCAAAAAATTATAAATTAAAAGACATAGCTGGACTTATCAAAACAACGATTTTTGGTGAGACAAAGGCACCATTACAAAACACCAATTTGAAACCGTGCTTTGTTTACTGAAATGTATCAGTTTACCGTAAAAAATAGGTTGCGGGAAGACACTCAATCGTATTTTGACAAGGCACTCAACATTTTTCTAACAAAACAGTTTATACTAAAAAACAAATGTTTTCGAGAATTTTTTATGTTACAGCAATTTACATAGGCCTATATTCTGGTCACTGCATTTTAAGGAACACTGAAAATAGAATCAAAACTTTGTAGAAAAAATAATGTACAAAATTAGGAATACCGTACTTCCATTGTGGAATGTGACACATTTTGAAAGCTAATAAATGTTTGTAATGCGTACTAAATCTTTTCCAAATACTCTTAAAGCTAACATTTCGAGTATTCCAGTTAGTTTTAAAGGAACATTATTATTAGGTAATTGGAAGATTATGCTCATCAATTAACTACGAATTCGTGACAAATTTGTGCAATATATAAAAGCTGTTGCCAAGTACCTATAACCACCGTTAGTAAAAACAGTCATGCTAAGCTTATAGCTTTTATGGTCAGTGGATCTTTAGACTTTAATCGTTTTTAAAAGCTTGTGGCAGAACAATCTTTCTGGCTCAATCGGAAGAAAGTAAATTTTGCGATAGCTGAAATATAAATATCGTTTTCTTATGGGATTTATATGTAATTGATGTAGGTATTAAAAATAATTATTAATATTAGCAAATTGTATAAACATTCCAAAACACTTTTAATTTATCTCTAGGCCCACAAATAACAGAGTTATACAAAATTTCTTACAGACACCATATTGAAATGAAATGACATATCAAGTTTACCAATGAATGTAAAAGAGATATTTGTAAGATCAATTTCTGTACCAAGGTGTTTTTGAAACTTGTTTCAGCATTTCTTAGCGTTTGTGGTTCTTATCGCAATAAGCTGATTTTGTATACAAAATCGACCTAACACTGAAAATGTACTTAAATACATGCTACTGTTGATTTTGTTTTTATAATTACTTACATTCCCAAAACATCAAATTTATATATTTAATTCAGTAAGCGGGTCGGTTCGCAAGAAATTTTTCGAGATGTGAAGAAAATAACATTGTTAAAAAAAATTTTTTTTATGAGAAGCCGATCTCCTTTTATGCCTTATTTTGCCCGTCCTCATGGGCTACTGGCCTGTACGAGGATCTTATCAAACAGAATAAAGGGGAGAGTCGATACAGTACAAGCACAAAGCATTAAAGCACAAGTTGTTTATAAGCAGGTATATCCGTGCCTATATAATTATTTAAGACTCCTCAGTTCGAGGTTTAATGTTTTCCGTTGAATTTCGTATAATTGTTATGAAAAACATTAGACAAAAACAAAGTATATGGTTTTTTGAACCAAAAATATTTATTTTTAAATGCTTTATGACAGATTTTGAGATAAATTCGAGAAAGAAATGCCCAGATAATTACTATGTAAATCACTCACGTGTGGGGGAACTAAACGGCTTAAGAGAGCGCGGTATATTGAATTACGACGCTACCACTCGGAAAATCTCTAGTGGCTTTATTTTCTACAGTGTGTCTGCAGCAAGATGACAACCATGTGGAAAACCATCCACTGTCTAGAGCTCGTAATTAAACATGTGAAGCACATTTATAAAATGTTGGAAGCTAGTAGCTTTATTTTAATGTTCATTTACGAATATCAGGTTCACAGAATTGAAATAAAATAAAAAAGGAATGTAAAGCTCAATCTGATTTCAACTATCCTGGTGAGTTCAAAAAGTTTCGAAATTGTTTACAGATCGTAAATTAACTAATTGACACTGTTATGATAAAATCGTATCCATTTGTGGGAAAAAGCTTACACTAAGTGAAAGTATGGGTAAAAGCTTAAACTAAAAGAAGTTAGTAATTTTGTACAACAAACCTCCTAAAAGGTCTAAAACTACTGACTAATTAAACTGCTGATTCTACATCTCCCTAAAATTCTCGACGACTCCAAATTTTGAATCTAACGGGGAAATTTTTAAGACATTGGGAAATTTTCACTGAAGCGGTTCACCGATTTATAAAGAGTAGAGTTTCATATTAGATAGTGAGTGGCATCATTCTTTTAAAAATAAATCTATCCTTACATTAATATCAGTATTTGTTGAAGAGATTTTTCTTAAACCTTTATAGACACTTAATCAAACAAATATTTTTAAAATGTTATAGTTAATGCATTTTAAGACACATTAGTTAAATTTAACATTTTCAATAAAATAAACAAGTTACTCTTATTTCATATTTGTATCTAAATCAGTCCGAATGTATTTGGCAAAGGTACTTTTAACGCTATGGTTAGTTCAAAAAGAACCGATATTGTTTACAGATCGTAAATTAACTAATTGACACTGTTATGATAAAATCGTATATTAGGGTTTGACTATTTAATTGCCCTGATAAATTAGCGGGTAATTGCCAAGGGACCAGCGAGTTTGCTCTGTTCTTATCTCCCGGAACACGCTAACGACTTGGCAAGCGGCTCGCCAGAAGTGACGAGACAAGAAATGCCTACATCTGGCTCTTAATTGCTTAATCGGCCTGAAATCGGAGAAGATTTAAACATTTATCAACGAAGATAAAACATTCAAGTGACAATTTTCATCACTGCTTCTTACAATTCTTCAAGTTATATCCGTACATTTCTTCTGTATTAAACCATCTTTAATAATATCTTAACAGGATACTTTATTTTGCTCTCATAAACTCTAAATTACAATATAAAATTCATTTTCGGGGAGGAACTTTCAAAAGTGTAATAACAAAAATAAGAACAGTGCAGAATTATTATGTACCAATCCTCGTCAGTATTCCGGTTATCAGCAACTACTGTTGTATCAAAATTGTATTCCTATAGAAAAGAAAAATATATTGCATATTATTCCTGTATTCACATGTTCGAATACAAAATACGTAATTATATAGAGTATACCACTAAATTAGACTAGTGTCAATGTTTTGCTGCTAATATAACATACAAACAATTTTAATGAACAAAACAAACAATTGGTATAGAAGTACACATTTTAAAAGGCGTAACACATCACTCAACTCTCATGTTGAGAGGCATAGACTGACACACCACCAATCTCCTTGTTTGTAGACAGGCACAGACTGACACACCAATCTCCTTAGCTATAGAGAGGCACGGACTAACACACCAGTCTCTTTATCTGTAGAGAGGCACGGACTGACACACCAGTCTCTTTATCTGTAGAGAGGCACGGACTGACACACCAATCTCTTTATCTGTAGAGAGGCACAGACTGACACACCAATCACCTTGTCTGTAGAGAGGCACGGACTGAACACCCCAATGTCCTTGTCTGTAGAGAATCATGGACAGAACACACCAATCTCCTTGTCTGTAGAGAGGCACGGACTGACACACTAATCTCCTTAGCTGTAGAGAGGCACAGACTGACACACCAATCACCTTGTCTGTAGAGAGGCACGGACTGACACACAAATCTCCTTGTCTGTAGAGAGGCACGGACTGACACACCAATCTCCTTAGCTGTAGAGAGGCACAGACTGACACACCAATCTCCTTAGCTGTAGAGAGGCACAGACTGACATACCAATCACCTTGTCTGTAGAGAGGCACGGACTGACACACCAATCTCCTTGTCTGTAGAGAGGCACAGACTGACACACTAATCTCCTTAGCTGTAGAGAGGCACAGACTGACACACCAATCACCTTGTCTGTAGAGAGGCACGGACTGACACACCAATGTCCTTGTCATTAGAGAGGCACGGACTGACACACCAATCTCCATGTCCGTAGAGAGGCACGGACTGACACACCAATCACCTTGTCTGTAGAGAAGCACGGACAGAACACACCAATCCTCTTGTCTGTAGAGAGGCACAGACTGACACACCAATCTCCTTAGCTGTAGAGAGGCACGGACTGGCACACCAATCACCTTGTCTGTAGAGAGGCACGGACTGACACACCAATGCCCTTGTCATTAGAGAGGCACGGAGTGACACACCAATCTACTTGTCTGTAGAGAGGCACGGATAGAACACACCAATGTCCTTGTCAGTAGAGAGGAACGGACTGACACACCAATCTCCTTGTCTGTAGAGAGAGGCACAGACAGAACACACCATTGTCCTTGTCAGTAGAGAGGTACGGACTGACACACTAATCTCCTTGTCTGTATAGAGGCACGGACTAAAACACCAATCTCCTTGTCTGTAGAGAGGCATGGACAGAACACATAAATGTCCTTGTCAGTAGAGAGGTACGGACTGACACACCAATCTCCTTGTCTGTAGAGAGGCACGGACTGACACACCAATGTCCTTGTCAGTAGAGAGGTACGGACTCACACACCAATCACCTTGTCTGTAGACAAGCACATACAGAACACACCAATCTCCTTGTCTGTAGAGAGGCACAGACTGACACACCAATCTCCTTAGCTGTACAGAGGCACGGACTGACACACCAATCACCTTGTCTGTAGAGAGGCATGGACAGAACACATAAATGTCCTTGTCAGTAGAGAGGTACGGACTGACACACCAATCTCCTTGTCTGTAGAGAGGCACGGACTGACACACCAATGTCCTTGTCAGTAGAGAGGTACGGACTCACACACCAATGTCCTTGTCAGTAGAGAGGTACGGACTGACACACTAATCTCCTTGTCTGTAGAGAGGCATGGACAGAACACACCAATGTCCTTGTCAGTAGAGAGGTACGGACTCACACACCAATGTCCTTGTCAGTAGAGAGGTACGGACTCACACACCAATGTCCTTGTCAGTAGAGAGGTACGGACTGACACACTAAAGGACCATAAAGAAATGTTCTACACAAATACTGGTTATATTTATGTGTATTTTTATACAATTTATATATCATTTATATATATATATAAATTTCTTAAACTTTTTATGAATGAGTTTTTTTTATCTCAAACTGTTTTCTAGAAATAATTTTAAATTTCATAGGAAATAAATTATTAATTCTTCTTTTATCACAACATCTACTTAATTCTTCCGACTGAGCCGGAAAAATTATTTACTATGCTGTACAAATATAAATAAAAATATATCATAAAGCAAACAAACTTCTCCTTCTTTTCAGTAAGTACAAATGATTTTTCAACTTTTTGCAAAAAGTTTGTTTATATTGTGTTAACATGTTCACGCCACTAACAAGACTGTACTAAAAAAAACATAAATGGTTTACTATTACAGAAATTTTGAATTGCCACTTCGTACAAAATTTATCTCCGTGTCACAGATTTAATTTCGCAACTACGCACCGTGCGATTGGCTGCCGGCACAGACTGACACACTAATCTCCTTAGCTGTAGAGAGGCACAGACTGACACACCAATCACCTTGTCTGTAGAGAGGCACGGACTGACACACCAATGTCCTTGTCATTAGAGAGGCACGGACTGACACACCAATTTCCTTGTCTGTATAGAGGCACGGACTAAAACACCAATCTCCTTATCCGTAGAGAGGCACAGACTGACACACCAAATACCTTGTCTGTAGAGGCACAAATTTACAGGGCAATATCCATGTCTGTAGAGAGGCACAGACTGGTTTCGATTGAAAAATTCGATTAAGACGCAGGATCAACCCCCTGACATGGAAAGTAATCTGGAAATTACTGGAATTCAGTTCTTGACATCCACTTTCTGCCATACGTTTCCGTATCTGAATCACCAGTTGCAAATTTAATAATTGGTTTATCTTTTAAAGCGTAAATATAGAAGAAAGATAAACTGATAAACATACTTCTTAGCTTTGTAGTATAATATAACGAGCTCCAATGTTAATCTTTTTAGACTGTCTAAAAGAAGAACATACTGTCAATGCTTTGAGTTTAAAGCCTTCTGTGTATGTTTAACGAGTAAAGCAGCTAATTGTGTTGTAAAGTATCTTATTTGGAATCCATTTTGATATTAATGGACTCGGAAACCGTTCTTTGCAAAGTTGAAATTTGATCATAACTGTGCGTAGATTTAGTATATAAAATCAACCTAAAGGACCATAAAGAAATGTTCTACACAAATACTGGTTATATTTATGTGTATTTTTATACAATTTATATATCATTTATATATATATATATATATATATATATATATACATTTCTTAAACTTTTTATGAATGAGTTTTTTTATCTCAAACTGTTTTCTAGAAATAATTTTAAATTTCATAGGAAATAAATTATTAATTCTTCTTTTATCACAACATCTACTTAATTCTTCCGACTGAGCCGTGAAAATTATTTACTATGCTGTACAAATATAAATAAAAATATATCATAAAGCAAACAAACTTCTCCTTCTTTTCAGTAAGTACAAATGATTTTTCAACTTTTTGCAAAAAGTTTGTTTATATTGTGTTAACATGTTCACGCCACTAACAAGACTGTACTAAAAAAAAAGAAACATAAATGGTTTACTATTACAGAAATTTTGAATTGCCACTTCGTACAAAATTTATCTCCGTGTCACAGATTTAATTTCGGCAACTACGCACCGTGCGATTGGCTGCCGTGATCAGGTGACACTCGTGACACGTCTGCAGTTCTAATGATACAACTGGGCTATCTTGTCATCGATTGTTGACAGCTGACTGCTGACGTCACGTGTTCTGTTGTTAGAAAGTGGAGTTTGTTTACGAAACTGGGCGTTGACATTAGCAACACATCAATATTGTACAGGAACACGCTGCTGCAATACTGCACAAATGATTTGACTTTCTTGCCCCATTAGTTTTCAAAAACTGAAACCCTCGAGCGTCCATCATACTTTTTAAAATGCATATCCGTTTTGTGAGGTTTTCAAATGAAAATGAAATTAAATGAAAAATGTCTTTATTAGAGGCGAAGTTAGGACTATAAAGTAATCTCTGCCACTTAACCTCATAACAAATTAAACACACATATACACATTTATAACTAAAAAATAAATCTATTTATTTACATTACATATTAAATGAATCTTAACATAAAAAAACAAGCATCAATTAATGTAACTTTATACGTATTTACAATACTATAATTAGACACACACGCATTCATTCAACTTGCATTCAATTGCCCTAAGTAACACACTCCAAAGCCGCAAACCGCTATACCCCCTGAGCCCCCAGCATCAAGGCCCTGACCTCCGCCCCAAAGCGAGCGCGCTTATCGATGGCTCTGATGTTCACAGGTAAAGCATTCCACAATCGACAGGCAGAAACTGTAAACGACTTACTAAAGGTAGTTGTTCGATGAATTGTCTTCTAACACAAAGTAATATGAGTGTTGATTTAAGCTTCAGTTCACCTTCCTTTTATTGTAGCGTCTGGTATCTGACGCTGTCTCAGAACTGACTCCTGGAATCTGGAGTGATGTCCGTCTGAAGAGATCCAAAGAAAGTCGGCGATGAAGAAGATCAAACCGAACCTTTACATCGTTCCGACATCAGAGAGTAAATAAAAGGAAGGTGAACTAGAGCTAAACTCAACATTCAAATTGAATCAACCCTTACTACCATGGATACGTTACTATTCTTTTGATTGTACATAACAATCATTGGAATAACAACAAGATTTTTTGTCAAACATATAGTCTATTCACATGAAAAATGTTAACAACCAAAGCAAAAACAATAGTTTTATTTTATTTTAATTATCTTATAAACCTATATGAAGCTTTTTGAGATATCGTGCTTGCGGAGAGATAAGATAGAAAAATATAAATAACATATTTCCAGTCCAAAGATTTCTTCAAGTGAAAGTTCTAGATCCATATATTTTAAACATTTACAAAAACAAATATTTATATCTCTAGGTGTTAAAACATCATTAACCATTAAATGATATATGACTAAATTCACAAAATACCCTCCAATATAACGACCATACCCTCATAATTGTCTATAATACCATTTACTATTCCTTTGGAGTAATTTTAGTTATAATATTGGAGTAAGCAATCGAATAAATACGGGAGAACATCTCAACATTATGTATAATTACGGATGTACATGAAGCGAAAATATCATTTAACATTTAATAAGCAGTAACCAGCTCACTAAGACCCTGTAGGCTATATTGAATTACTGAGCTACCACTCGGAAAATCTGTAGTGGGCTTATACTCTACAGCCTGTTTACTGCAAGATGAGAACAGCATGGGGAGTCTTTTCGTCCCCATCGGAATATTTCTCCGTTAATTAAATCGTACAATTCGATGTCCTTCACATATTCATCACCATTAAATACATTTTAAATGTTTGTTTCTTTCGTAAATTGAAAATTTGTGTTTTACTTTTTCGACTATGTATTATTTTTTTGATTGCAGTAGGCTTTTTCTTTACTTTAAAAATGCAATATTATAACCATCACGTATTATACATATTTTACAATATGATTTTAATATTTTTCCTTTCTGTGAGCTTACCCGTACACGAGAACAAAGACCTGAGAGCCCACGTGGCTCAAAAGAGTAAAATCTTTATTGTTTGTCCTTAAGAGAATGTATACAATTTAAATTTTGAGGTATATTATTAGAAGTATAATAATTGTTTTTGCTCTCCAGTATGCACCAAACCTTAAAACCAAAAGTTTATCAATTAAATTTGAATCAAATCAAAATCAAATCAAATTCTTTTATTGTCGTAGACATTGTACATGCATAGACATTGTCAATAAGCCGAAATACTACTTTTTGTCACAATATTTAGAAACAAATTATAGTTTGAGTTAACTTAAAATATACTGAACCAGTTACAAATTATAAATGATGCCTTCCAGTTAGATCATTATCGTTAATAAACTATTAAATAACCAACAAACTATTTACAATAACATATATAATAACAAAAATATAAACATATGGTTAAAATCGAAGGGTAACAATAACAGGACAAAAAATTACATTAAAAAGTTGTGTCAGAAAGCTCTAGGAATTCATTAAAACTATAGAAGGGATTTTTTTAAAGCCAATAATTTAATTTTTTTATGAATACCTGTTGCGGGTATTTATTTATATTGGAAACTAATTTATTATACACTTTCTTACACATTACAACTTACAACATGACGTTTTAAAAAACTTACTTAAACGACAGTGCTGAAAACTAAGTTTATTTTTATTGCGGGTATTGTATGAGTGTATATTTTCATTTAGGACCATGTCAGGTAGTTTTTTTTTTAAGGAATAGACAGCCAGTTCAAATATGTAAAGGTTAATTACTGTATTTATTTCTAATCTTTTAAAAATAGGCTTACAATGATCAGATGGATTTGAACCGTCAATTATTCTAACGACTTTTTTTGCAATTTTAAAATTTCTATAATTCTTTAAGAGTTGCCCCACACAAGTAAGCAATACTTAATTATTGATTGGAAAAAAGCAAAGTAAGCCATTCTAATATATTCAGATGTTACACAATTTTTCAATCGTCCCAACAAGTATACAACTCTAGATAGCCTAGTTTTGATATAGTCTATATGAGTCATCATCAAATAAAAGCTGAAGCAAAAATAAAAAAAGATCTACTTTTTTATATAATTATCTCGTTGATATATCTCAATGGATCCATTGCCGATGGTGCTTAATTTTCATTTCCAATCATTTTAAGTTGCGTAACAAATTAGTACTTAAGTTTTTTATTACTACATTTTCGTAACCTGGCATGTTTATACTCTTTGTTGAAACATCACTAATCCACTTGATATGTATCTTGACAATGATTTAAACTATTATATGGTAAAACAATTGTATTTCAGTGATTTAAACGTAACATCAAAATAACAAACTAAAATCGGCAAGTGGTCTTCGGAATTCGAAATCTGCTCAGGGTTGCCACCACCTGCAGAAAATTTCCCCCATCTAAGATAAAATTAGAAAATCGTCTAAGCCTTAACAACCCCCTCCATGCTGGACTTATTTTATTCTCTCACCGGTGCTTTATACGGGAGTCATATTCATGAGATGGTTTACATGCAGTTTTGGCGAGATCTACTAGTCCTTTAATAGGTTCTAGATACGTGGAAAACAACGGACAAATAAAGTCCATTGTGAATAGTAAACATTACAAGGGACACATTAAGCCCCTCATAAAGAGCTTGATCTATTTAGCAATTTTGTAGCTGTGGGGCTGGGGCCACCCTGAGGAATCTACCCTTATTATTGGTGGCGCGAGTGTTACCGTTCAGTTTGATACGATTTCCATAGACAAATAGAGGGGGAAGGGAGGGTGCAATATTGGAGGGGAGGGTGTCGAGTAAACACCATCACTCATGGAGACAATGGCCATTGTGGCGGTAATAGCCGAGGCCCCGCAATATTGCGCTACGCCGCCTCGCCACCGCTGGACTAGGTGTGGAACTATACAATTAGTCGTTCCTTTCAAAGTTTAACTGAGGTCGTATATGGCCTGCTGCGTATCAAATTCTGAGATCAATATTTATAACTAACAACCACTGTCTATACTCATGTTATTGCTGAAATAGTTTCTGAATCAAAATTTTGAACCTAAAAGGGCAACTTTTAAATACACAAGATGTCACGAATATCACGCGGTTTCGCTGCGGTTACGTGGAACATTTCAAATCTATACCTCATTTCACTAAGGAACGCTTTTTACTATGTCACACGCAAAAATATCAAATCATTTTATCAGTTTCCAAACAAATTATCTATTCTTCAATTTTCTCGTTGAATTTGTGGTCTCGCATAGGAGCAATATAAAAATGTCAGTTAACGTTCTGTCAAATCCCTTTGGACGACATGCACCATAACCGAACTCGATGCTGTTTATATAGAAATGAAGTATTTTCGTTCAAAATTTCAAGTCTATAGGTAAATTCTTTCTCTAGATACGGTTTTGCAAAAAATAATTTTAAATTATGTGCAGTAAGTGAGCAATTTTGAGTCAAAAGATGAATTTTCCTTATTTCATATCAAAACCACATGCTCTCTTGATGGACAATTTACTTTAAGCATTTCTAAACTTATAGAGAATCTACTAATAATTAACTTGATACCTTATTTTCAATATTGCAACTTATTGTTCAATACCTTATAATGGTTTGGCGTGAAATATTGAGTAGTTTTATATATTTAACTAGACATTTTATAATGTCACAACTGTGCGTTAAAATGAAATGGCACGCATTTTGTTGACAACCAGCGCCGACAAATTATTCAACGGAATGGTTACACGGAGAAGAGCTGGGTTTGTTACCTGTAATCGGGTTGACAACCATCAACGACAATTAATTCAACGGAATGGTTACACGGAGAAGAGCTGGGTTTGTTACCTGTAATCGGGTTGACAACCATCAACGACAATTAATTCAACGGAATGGTTACACGGAGAAAAGCTGGGTTTGTTACCTGTAATCGGGTTGACAACCATCAACGACAAACTATTCAACGGAATGGTTACACGGAGAAGAGCTGGGTTTGTTGCCTGTAATCGGGGTTGACGACCAGCAACGACAAACTATTCAACGGAATGGTTACACGGAGAAGAGCTGGGTTTGTTGCCTATAATCGGGTTGACAACCAGCAACGACAAACTATTCAACGGAATGGTTACACGGAGAAGAGCTGGGTTTGTTGCCTGTAATCGGGTTGACAACCAGCAACGACAATTAATTCAACGGAATGGTTACACGGAGAAGAGCTGGGTTTGTTGCCTGTAATTGGGTTGACGACCAGCAACGACAAACTATTCAACGGAATGGTTACACGGAGAAGAGCTGGGTTTGTTGCCTATAATCGGGTTGACGACCAGCAACGACAAACTATTCAACGGAATGGTTACACGGAGAAGAGCTGGGTTTGTTGCCTATAATCGGGTTGACGACCAGCAACGACAAACTATTCAACGGAATGGTTACACAGAGAAGAGCTGGGTTTGTTGCCTGTAATTGGTTGACAACCAGCAACGACAATCTATTCAACGGAATGGTTACACGGAGAATAGTTGGGTTTGTTGCCTGTAATCGGGTTGACAACCAGCGCCGACAATGTATTCAACGGAATGGTTACACGGAGAAGATTCGGGTTTATTGTTCATAATTAGTTACATATTTCGTTTAAATTTACATTAGTATTTATTAGTATTGCATTCGCTTTGATTAAAAGATATGATTAGTTTTCGACCTCAGCTACATATCGATGACAATACTCAATCTTGAATGTCACAAATATGACAAGCCAGATCGGTTACAGGTAGTACAGAACTGCAGAGGTGTCGAGCGTGTCATATTACAGGATCACCTGATCACGAGCCGTTCACACGCTACATAGCGTCATGTCGCTGACAACAGCAAATTTCTAGATTTGTTTACTAAGCCATCACAATGGGGCTAATCCTTTTTAAAGTTTGGTTTAAGACTCGTGTTTTCTGTATAGCCAAAATTGCTCACTATATGAACTTATTGCGGAGTTCCTAAAGATGAACAATATTGTACAAAGTACTTTTTGTTTAGAGATAAAGAAGAAGAAGCTTAAATGTACGTTACAGATGCAATCTTTACTCAAGAGGCTTACACACATCGTTGTTGTCAAGTGAATATATTTTGAAAGAATACTGACCTTAAATCAGTATTATACTTAAACTACCCACAAAATAAACTTCAGTAATACAACAATTATTTTTCTGTCCAACAGAGCAGATTAGTTGATTTACAAAATTAAGCTCGCCTAGGGATAGATTAAAATTATATCTGGAATACCATCAAGTACAACAGAAATCAATTAATTAATTATTACTATATAAAGTGAGCAGAAATGTTCCTTTCATGCATTTCAACATCTGGATAAGAAGCAAAAGAAACGTGTTCACGTATGACTACGAGCGTCAGCCAAGTGGTCGTACAAGAATGGCCCTTGGATTAAGAGTCCAGTAAGTAAAACTATAACCAAACACAACAGCCATTTGGCAAAGTACTGTGGTGCTCTTGGGCCTTTTATATAACTTAACCTTAACGGTTTCAGCTATTGTTTTTAATACTGCTTCAGACTTTAACAGTTCTTTGTTGAACATTTGTTTTTGACGATGGAAGGATTGTGAAGGAAGTAGGGTTTTTTCCGGACATTTGCCATCGTTCAGTGATACAAAAAAATCAGTAACACCACGTTTCGAGATCTGCAATCTGATGTCTTCTTCAAGTAAATAACTGAACTAACCTTATACATAATTTCAAACTTTGTTAAAATAAAAAAATCATACCAGAGAGTTGTGACACGCTCAAGTCAGGAATCACAACCACCAATGTTGTGTGTCAGCTTCACTAATTCTAAAACTTGCACTCAATAAATAGCAAAACACAACACTAATTATTAAAACTGGACTACAGAATGCAGGTCACAATTCGTCTGCATTCGCCAACCAACCACCTACGATTAGTCGTGTTGTATTTTGTTTTCTTTTGAGAGTGTTTGTGTTTTAGAATTAGTTGACACACAACATGGTGGTTGTGATTCCTGACTTACGCGTGTCACAACGCTCTGGTATGATTTGTTTATTTTAACATAGTTTGTAATAATGTGTTAGGTTAGTTATTTACCTGAAGAAGAGATCACATTGCAGATTACGAAACGTAGTGTTACTGATTTTTTGGTATCACTGAACGATGACGAATGTCCGGAAAAGTCCTGTTTCCTTCAAAATCGAATAGGTTATCAAATAAACAGAAACAATTCACTTATAATATCTCAATTACTGCTCGCAACTAAAAGCATAGAGGCTCAAAGCATGTGACAGTAATGCGATAGTACAGGACCCAGCAGTGACTAACCCCAAATGTAATCCCCTACCTCCCTCCCACCAACCCATACCCGTCAATGGACGCATGTTCGTGTCACAATATTGTTATTGCTTTTCACCATTCAAACTAAATTGCTTTGCAATTAATTGCTTTATTCAGTGCAGGAGGTCGCTCAACTGTTATAATTGATGTGACATTCTTGTTAAACACTGCGCAATTAGAGTGACAAAAATATAAATTTGATTTCGTTGGGAGAAAAGAACATTTTGGGCTGTTCAGAACATAGGAACAGTAAGGAATTTGGAGCCTCATCAAGGAGGATTATTAGTGGTTATCTACGAAGATTTTCCAATCTATTGTTGATTGTATGTTGATTCTAGAGTATTTCACCTTGTACTTCATATGAGTACACCAGGTTTCGCGTAGCAGGCTTCGCTGAGGTTGCATGAAAAGTTTTAGCTTAAGTCTACAACTCATTTTGTTCTCGAAATGTCTTGCAGACAATCATACAGAAAAGAAATTGTTTACACCCCTACGTTAGACAAGAGAAATTGTGTCTGCTTACTGAATTATATGTTTCAAAGATGGTTGAGATTACTTAAATGGTTGGACATGTACCATTATAGAGCTCTTGTCTATGTAGAAATGAGGTTTTGCGACATGTCACATTCATATTTTTGTTTTACTTAAGTTTCATAGCAAATTTTAAAACAGTAAAAACCTATTCATCTAGTAATCAAAATATGATGTAAATATTGGGAAAGTTAGGGTACATGAGTTAATATGTCACTTGTTAAAAACTCGTGTGCTTTTACTCAGCCTGTTTATAAATTTATTTACTCTGCTAATTAAGTTGCCATTATTCTTACCCAGAAGGCTGGTCTAAAAATGTTCGCTAACGCTCAGCCAAATCACATGGAGTTTCATACATCATCATCGATGTGAATATACTCGTATATAAATGAAGCTTCGTACAAATTTTAAAGTGTATAGATCATTTCGTTTCCGATATATCGTTCGGATGTATAAACAGACATAAAACTTTTCTAGCCCATCCAATGACAGAATTCGCTAACCCTAAACCAATAATATCTTTAAAATGTCAACGCTGAAATCTCGAGCTTGATCAGCACTTTGTCGTCTAAACACACAATAATACGACTGTTGAGTTTAGTTCAAGTTCACCTTCCTTTTATTGTAGCGTCTCAGATAGGTAAAGGTATCTCAGATTTGACTTCTGGAATCTAAAGTCATGTTCATCTCAAGAGATCTTAAGAAGAAATCTGGAGGTGACGAAGAAGCTCAAAACATACATCGTTTACGAGAGTGGCAATAAAAGGAAGGTGAACTGGAGCTAAACTCAACATTCAAATTGAATAAAAACTTCCTACCATAACTGCGTTACATAGTAACAGTAAAAATACTATTTTTTTGATTGTAAATACCCATCATTGTAATAACAACATGATTTTTTGGTCATACAGTCTTGTAACACGCAAAATGTTTACAATCAAGGTTGAAACAATAGTTTTACTTTAATTCAATTATATAATAAACGTATGAAGCTTTTTTATATTCGTGCGTGTGGAGAGACAAGATAGAAATAATCATAAATACAATTTTTCCAGTCCAAAGATTTCCAAACATTTTGAGAGAAGTGAAAGATCTAGATCAATACATTTTAAACATTTACAAAATCAAATACCTGTATGTTAAATCTCTAGATGTTAAAACACAATTAACTGTTAGAGGATATACGAGTATGATTAAATTCACAAAATGCCCTACAATATAACAACCGTACCCTCATAATTGGCTATAAATACCATTTACTATTCCTTTTCAGTAATTTTCGGTATACTTTTGGAGTAAGCAATCGAATAAATACGGAAGAATATCTCAATGCAATGTATCATTACGGACGTATATGAATAATTGTAAATAACAGTCACTGGAATAACTAAATGATGTTTCGTCAAACATACAGTCTCGTGACATAAAAAAATGTTACAACCAAAAAAAAAAATAATTGTTTTATTTTATTTTATTAGCTTCACATTATAGGGCTATCCTTAGATTAGGATAATGAAAAGTCAACTAAAACTCTTTTACAAATGTTTTTATTGCCATACACATATTTCGGTATTCAACCATCATCAGTGTACATTAACTTCTAAATAAATAATATACAATTAAATATACACACGTGGACCATTTAAACGTATGTTAAATTTTAATGACACAGTTGTAATTTTGATTAGTAATCTGTATCTAATATTTTAATTTTTTCAAAAATTGGGTTTGTCTTATTTTTCAGATTACTATTTAAAATTTTATGAGGATCTTTATTATAATTTACACTGAGCTTTGTACACTGATGATGGTTGAATACCAAAACACGTGTATGGTAATAAAAACATTTTTAAAGAGGTTTTAGCTGACTTTTCATTATACTAATATAAAGATAGCCCTATAATGTGAAACTTGCCTTGGTTATAAACATATTTTTATGTTACGAGACTAAGTTTTATTTTAATCCAATAATCTGATAAACCTTTATAAAGCCATTACGGGAAAGGTATTTAAACGGAGATTGCTTTGTGGCTTTGTAAAGTAATTAGGTTAAAACATCAAGAGAGTAATGTACAGTACAGTATCGTTACTCGCAATAACCGACAAAGCGCTAACACGTCGCTACATGGCGGGCGCGGCGCGGCACTCACACAGCTTTGTTTGGCCCCTTTGTGACTCACCCTGGCAGACTGGCAATTAAAAATTCAATCGCCCGTCGCACAATACAATACAGGTGGTGGAACAGCCTATTGCCTGCCTGCTATTCGACTAATAAAGCGCAATTCACTTTAATTGCATTGTACCGTTATTCGTATTCCACCGATATTTTTCCTGTAAGAATCAGCTTTGAGTAGTTTGAATGTTGAGGTTAGCTCCAGTTCACCTTCCGTCTGGTATCTGACGCTATCTCAGAATTGGAGCTAAGCTCAAAATTCAAATTGGATCAACCCTTCCTACGACAGCTACGTTATGTGTAGAAAACTCGGTTGCTCCACCGTGCTTTGGGATCGTGTCAGTAACATCGTAGTGCACTCAATTGTGCACCTGATGAGACAATGAGAATACCTCTTCGCCTATTTATAGGTGTATCTGATGTTGAAACGATGTAAACGTTCGTTTTGAGCTTCTTCATCGCTGACTTTCTTTTGATCTCTTCAGACGAACATGGCTCCAGATTCCAGGAGTCAAGTCTGACACAGCGTCAAATACCAGACGCTGCAATAAAAGGAAGGTGAACTGGAACTAAACTCAACATTCAAATTGAATCAACTATTCCTAACCACAACTAGGTTATGTGTAGAAAACTCGGATGCTCCACCGTGCTTAGAGATTGTTTCAGAAACGTAGTGCACTCAATTGTGCACTGCATGAGACAATGAGACTGCCACTTCACCTATTTATAGGTGTTTCCGATGTGGAAACGATGGAAAGATTCGTTTTCAGCTTCTTCGTCGCCGATACAGTATAACATTAAAGATGATTAATGTGGAGTGCCGATGGCCGAGCGGTCTAAGTCGTTGGACTTTGGGTCTGAGTTAGAGATAACGCAGGTTCAAATCCTGTCTGTGACCATTGCACTTTTTATCAGTACCATTGGCCTTGTACTGTATCGACTCTCCCCCTTATTCTGTTTGATAAGATCCTCGCACAGGCCAGTGGCCCATGAGGGCGGACAGAATAAGGCTTAAAAGGAGATCGGACTCTCCTTAAAAAAAAAAAGATTTACTCATGCTTGATCGGTTTCACGACGTTTGTTTTGTTGCTAAGTTTTCTTTAATATTTAAATTACTTCTTTACTGTCGCCTTTCTTAAGGTTTCGTTTTATTAATGGTTATGGATTTTTATTATTTATGACGTAATCGTTTAAACTATTTCTACTTATTTGTGACTTTAATTTAGCATTTTAGGCACGTTGATATCGATTGATAGTTCTGTTATTCGATATATACAGTATCGATGGTTGCAATAAGCGATATGAAAACCGGGTTCGTTTATCGCACTCTGCCCACCCCCCCCCCCCCACCCCCCCCCCCCCCCACCCCCCCCCCCCCCCACCCCCCCCCCCCCCCACCCCCCCCCCCCCCCACCCCCCCCCCCCCCCACCCCCCAATCTGATACGATTGATTCTTGTAGGGACAATCTGACACTATCGTGTGTGTCGTCAGTGTTCCAGATCTGAGACGATTGATTCTTATAGGGAATAATCTGACCCTATCGTGTGTGTCGACAGTATTCCAGATCTGACACGACTGATTGCTCTGACCGGGTCTTCCACCAGAATTACAACCCCGGTTTTAGGATATCTACACTACTTATTCATGCCACTTTACTTTATGAACAAGCTATATAGTTAATTGGAAACGACGTGAATTAAAGATGGTTCCATTGCTATTAAAACAGGAAAAACATAACTTCCACGAAACTAGATAACAATCTCGTGTTGTCGTGTTTCGCTTGTGAATGTTTGACATATCTGTAGATCTGGCCCTCTCTGTGGTTTATTGGAGCACAAACATTCTCGTACAGCAGTCTACTTACTATGCAATAACCTTGCCATTACGCTAGTTGATGTTTATCATTATCTTTCATTTATTTATTGCAGCTCAAATACTAATGAAACAAAAGTTAAAGACATAAAAAGGTTAATCATATTAGTGCTCTTCTTCTGTTACATCGATAATGGCATTTAAAAATTGTATTAACAGTTGTACATGGCCTAAATATATGTTTAACAAGTTGAACTACGCTATAATATCTTAGTTGTCATTTTAGTGAAGATTCTTATCCTTGAATAAACTGTATGCTTACAAAACCCCTACATTACTCACAGTTTGAACACACTATATCTTCATTTTTGTTAATTTGCCATTATCCTTGACATTTTAGTGTAAATATAATGTTTGCACGATTTCTTTCACCTTGTGAATAATTTTAAAATCACATCCTACTTCAGCCACTTTGTTTTTATACCTGACTCCAAGATCAAGCTTCCTGAAGAGCTGGAAACCACAGATTGCAACAAAAGAGTGTTAATGTGATTTAACGTTGATATTAATAAATTAATATGAAATCAGTTAGATCTTCTTTGACACCTTCACAGCTGAGCGACATGGAACAAAGTAACCAGGCTCTGAGATGTAAGGGCTATTGTCACAATCAACATGTTAATACATGTCTTACAATATCCTTATTTTATGTGGACTACAGAACTCTAGTAATATTTAGTCTAAGAATTTTAACGTATCCAGAAGAAAATTTCTTAAATAGTTATTTAATGCTCCATAAAACTATTGATTTTTAGCCTGTTATTTTTGTATAGAATAAATTGTTAACGATGACACAGGAATATAATAGTCAGATACTTCACAGGAACATCTATCGTTCAATGTCACAGCGCAATCATGTGTCAATCTCGACTTCAAAAGTATAAGCTGAGATATATTAATTACTAAAATTAACCAATACTAACGAACTTTTTAGTTTCCATTAATTAATTTGTTATGAACCATGCGTTTATGATGCATAAATTGCTTACTTACTAAAACTATATTGCATGTTAATGACTATTTTGACCCAATTGATTATGACGTAGGATACTATTTTAGTAAAACAATAATCTATTATTGATGGATTTAAAATTGACGCTACCAAGGTTGGTACAGCAATGCCAGAGTGCGTTGAAATAAAATTTTGGCACCGATCTATATCATAATCTTTACTATCTATATTTTTGTTCTTTAATTTAGATAAAAATTCAAATTAAACTGTTCACAACTGATCCGGTTCCATAGCCTTACTGAACTTTTAAGAACAAAAAAAGGCTAGTAGCATGCTTGAGATTTTATTTGGATTAAATCAGCAGAGACCTAGGCGAAAACCAAAGGGTATTTTGTTAGAGTAACAACACCACACAATCGATAGATATTCAATGACTAGAAGTTCTAGAATGGTATAAGGACTACGAGGAATTATTATTTTGTGACGCGCCACCGCACGCACACAATGTCCAGGTAACTAACAGCTGTGTCACCATATGGCAGGATAATCAGTTGTCTAGGCTGAGTGTCTCCAGCACTGGCTGCAGCAACGTCAGCATTATCAGTCACCCAGTAGTCGCATGGTGTCACCTCACGCGCACAAATTGCACAAGCAAGCGATTCGAATAATTGCTCATTTGAATTTCAGAGAGTCTTGTAGAGCAACCTTCCAAAGATTTCGGCTGTTGCTCTGCCAAGTCTGTACATTTTCGAAACAACTCTGTTCTGTATGTCTAAATGTGCCATGACAACTGGCCAAGACATTCATTCGTATGAGACCAGAGGCAGAGGAAACTACCTAATTGGTAAACACAGAACGGTAGTTTATGAACATCTTCCCTCACAGGCAGGTGTTCTTTTCATCAACAAACTGCCCAATTTGGTAAAGAATGCCGCGACACTGAATGTGCTAACAACTCGTTTTATAATGTTACCGAGTTTTTGGCATTTGACTGGGAACCCTCTCAATTAGGAGATTGACTTCGGCGCTGTAGTGGAAAATTGGCAAATGGATGAAGGATCCATGAATGTTGAATTGTATGTTTGAGTGTGATCCTCGTACAAAATTTTAGCTCTGAACTCGAATTGACGTTTGCTATACATGTAAATCATGTCTTCGCAATAAACATTGATTGGTTGATTGACAATGTCCAGGTAACTGTGCCACCATATGGCAGGATAATCAGTTGTCTAGGCTGAGTGTCTCCAGAACTGGCTGCAGCGACGTCAGCATTATCACTCACCCAGTAGCATTGTCGTGCCAGCAGTCCTCTGCAGCTATCATCATGTCTCGATACACGACACTATATAATATATATATATATATATATATATATATATATATATATATATATATATATATATATATTTTTTCAATGTTTCAAGTTATCTCACTGCAAATTAACGGAAATAAAACAAATCATATCTATTATTAAGCAATTACGTTGCTAAGGTAGCATAAAATACAACCGACGATAATTATATTTGAGGATCATTAATCAGGTACATTATCGAATACTCTTTAATGATGGGTTGACTTTCATCTAGAATGTTTGTTTTCGTAATTTCGGCTAAATTTCAACCAATGATAAATTAACGAAAAGGAAAATTATACTCCAAGAATTAATTTGTTTAAGTATATAATTCAATTTTAGATGGACATTTAATAGAAATTAAGCAAATGAGTACGATAGAATTTGGTGTGTACGATCACATCGGTGTTATTTACAAGCGCTGGAAACTGTTTCGACTTTTCAGACTTTTTAAACGAAAAGGGAAAGAAATGTGCATGGATAAAATATGTGTTTTTTTTAGCGGTTTAGCATATTCATTCCTCATATTGTCAACTAGACTGAAATTCTTGTTTATAGACTAATACTGTAGTTTTACTCGGATAGTTAACTATGTAAGGGATTCGAAATACATAGAGTAGAGCACCGGATATCTACGAGTTCGAACCACATTAGTAATCTGATTGACAGACTCTCACGAGACTGAGACCTAAAAGATTCTGGAATTCTAGATTCTAGAATTTTCCGTCGGTTGGTGACACTCTTGACATTAATACTTTTCTAATATTTTAGAAAGTAAAAGTATGTACTATTTTTTTTTTTTTTTTTTTTTTATTATTAAACATGTGAGAGTGCATCTTCGGTTAACAAAATCATTTAGAAGAATGATAAAACAGGTTGTTAAGAAGGTGATAAAGAAGGATTCAAGTTATTAAAACATTTCTTTTCTAATTAGAGATGTGGCAAATTACTTTGAAAGCATAGCTTTGTTTTCCTAAACTCTCAAAATATTGTCACAGTTACATTTAATTAGCTAATTATACTAAAAGAAACAGGATTTTATTCCGAACATTTGCCCTCGTTCAGTGAAAACAAAAAATCAGTAAAACTACGTTTCGAGATCTGAAATCTGATCTCTTCTTCAGGTAAATAAATAAACTAACAAATAATTACAAACTAGGTTAAAATAAACAAAACATACCAGAGCGTTGTGACACGCCTAAGTCAGGAATCACAACCACAATGTCGTGTGTCAACTTCACTTACTCTAAAACACGCACTTAATAAAACTATACACATCACTAATCATTAAAACTGAACTACAAAATACAGGTCACAATACGTCTGAATTCGTCTACCAACTACTAAGACTGATTAATTATACTACTTACTTAGAATTTGTTCCTTATTTATAAATAAGAACTCAAATCGCAAATAGAATGAGGTCTTGTCGTATACAAATGTACCGCGCATAAATAACGGGCTAGTTTATGTAGATTGTGAGATTGTTATACAGTAAAAAAACATAGAATAGGACCATTATTTCTTCCGAGAATTCAAAATGCTGAAACAACGTTTGGCAAGTTTTTTTTGGAAGACCGGTTTCATTCAGGTTCAGCTCTAGGGTCCGACCACCAGGACTCTGCAAGTTGGGCCAACTGTGTCCTCTCCTGCTATTGGATATATCTCTCTATTAATCAATGTTTTTTCTCGTCTTAGAATTTTTTACTTGCACGTGAAATTTTATCGTTTATTTTCATTATATATATATTTTATAAATAAATATTGTACAAAAATGACGATGTTATCAACGAAAAAGTAAAAGTCGTCTAAAATAATATAAAATTTGTTGTGGACGAATGTTTTGTTCATAAAAATGTGTGTTATAGTAAATGTTTCTAACATATATAGTTTGTAAAATAAAGTTTCAGATTATAGAAATTTTCTTCAAATATTTTAAGAGAAGACAGTATCAATCTAGAAGGGAAAATAGGTGGGTTCTTACATACAGTTATTTACCAACAACTTAGGACAACTTAAATTGTTTAACGAGAATAAATCGAGTGAAAGATAATTAGAAAAACTAACATTGATTTTAATTTTTACTGAATTCTTTTTGAAATAAGGCTTATATGAATTAGAATTATGGCAAAGATCTACGGATCTATTTTATTACTCAATATCATCATCAAATTGTAATAACGTTAACCATACTTAATTTTTAACTTGCCGGCATTTCAAGTAGATTAAAATTCAGTTTTAGACGTTGCAATCGGCTTATGCCGTCCTATTGTAGCAATATTTGCCTAAAAATCCTATCACAGGAAAACCTTTTTAGTTTCTAACATTTTCCAATATTAGACCAACAATATGTTCTCCCAGATGCCAAAATTCTGCTTGACCAGCAGAACCTGCCTATTTCAGCAAGACTATTCCTAATTTCTAACATTTTCCAAGTTTCTTTCGTAGTAAGACAACAGTGAGTTTTATCTATTCTAGTTCTAAAATCCTATTTAAGCAAGATATTTCTAACATTTTCTAACAGTAATAGAGCAACAATAGGTTACCCCCATGCCAAAATCCTATTGCAAAATTATCTTTCTAATACTGTTAACAGTACTAGACCATCAATACGTTATCAATAGGTTATCCCCATTGCCAAAATCCTATTACAAAACGATCTTTCTAATACTGCTAACAGTACTGGACCATCAATACGTTATCAATAGGTTATCCCCATTGCCAAAATCCTATTACAAAACGATCTTTCTAATACTGCTAACAGTACTGGACCATCAATACGTTATCAATAGGTTATCCCCATTGCCAAAATCCTATTCCAGCAAGATCTTTCTAACATGTATAACAGTACTAGTGCAATAACAATAGATTATCCCCATTGCCAAAATCCTATTCCAGCAAGATCTTTCTAACATTGTATAACAGTACTAGTGCAACAATACGTTATCAATAATTATCCCCATTGCCAAAATCCTATTCCAGCAAGATCTTTCTAACATTGTATAACAGTACTAGTGCAACAATAGATTATTCCTATTGCCAAAATCCTATTCCAGCAAGATCTTTCTAACATGTATAACTAACAGTACTAGTGCAACAATAGATTATTCCTATTGCCAAAAGCCTATTCCAGCAAGATCTTTCTAACATTGTATAACAGTACTAGTGCAACAATAGATTATTCCTATTGCCAAAAGCCTATTCCAGCAAGAGCTTTCTAACATGTATAACAGTACTAGTGCAACAATAGATTATTCCTATTGCCAAAAGTCTATTCCAGCAAGAGCTTTCTAACATGTATAACAGTACTAGTGCAACAATAGATTATCCCCTTGCCAAAATCCTATTTCAGCTAGACCGTTCCTAGTTTCTAACATTTTCCAACATTCTAGTGTAGTAAGGCAACAATATATTCTCAATATTACAAAAACCATATTTGACCTATAATAAGTATAAGGAAATATTTTTGTGAAATTTAACGTAATTTTTCACAATTTCCACGTCGAAGGTTTTTACTTTTGTCGTGATCCAAATTACGATTCTCTGCAAAAACGCAAATAGAACGTTAATTTACATTTCAGTTTTTATCGTTTCGAACTTCAAATTCAGCTTCATCCCCACTATAATCAAATGTAACCTTTACCTCGATACCGACGCGCTAGGCCTGACAGGAAAGTGTGGCGGGTCGAAGAGATTGGGAAGCTCAAGCCCCACAAGGTGGGTATTAACAACTGCTCTAATGGAGCATGACAACTGTTGCCACTCTAGCAAGCATTGCTACTTTCGTGAATTAAACTATCAGCTTCATTCTGTGTACTGATTATAAGACGCGTCATATATAAACTGTACAATTCATTGTAACAGATGGGTCTATCCCACACCACAATGATGATGTGATGGTGATGGGGGATCTATATACATGAAACAAACTCTCCACCCCGAATAGTAAAATAATTATTAAAATATCGTAAAAGTTCACGAAAAAAAATCAGGTACACAGAAAATATTTCTATATATGAGTATAGATTGAAAGAATAGGCCCTCAATGTGTAACTGTTCTGTGTAAACATTGTTTTATAACAGTACAACCATAGGTTTAATTAATTTAACCACTATTTTAAATATTTTTTACGTTTATAGTCCTGAAAGCATAGAGTAAGCTTGATATTGACAGCACTTCCTATTTCAACCTTTTATGCAACCACTGTCGAGCAAAGAGTAAGAAAATATCTATGCAAGAAATTTTTAAGTTTTAGTAAAAAATATACTTATAACTGTGCGTATTAGCAAACAATAAGTATGCAGTGCTTGGTCAGTACTGTAATGTAATTAACAAAGACAGCGTTACTATCTAACATTTACTATTAGTTTAAAGACTGTTATAAGGCCCTCTTAGTTGTATTTAACAGAAGTAGGCTTCCCAGACCTGTGATTGTGTATATACATATATAATTGCAAAATCAAACAAGTCACAAAAAAATACTAAGACCGGAATAAATTACAATGCCAATAAATAAACACATTTTTATATATTTTTTGCTCGTGTGTACAAGGTAAACTCAACATTGGCGTCGGAAATATAATTCACTCGAACTAGAAGTGCTCACACACGTCAAACTTGCGTGCGACGCCGCGGGCAACTGCTAGTAAACTATTAAAATTGCTTATCATAAGAAAAGAAAATACAAACGAATACACAAGGAAATCTGAAAATGAAACATCGGATATGAGATGCAAGGACAATAGTTAGTTAGACATAGTTAATGCATAGGTGCTGAATAAATCAGGTATAAGCTCCATTCTATTTGATATGAATCTAATTTTAATGTATTCGTAGACATATCATCAATCCTATACTTCATTATCCATATCACCTTAACACGTTTGTCCAAGTTTGAAGTAGCACGAAAATATCTGTCATTCAACACCTTACATTTGATAAACTACCATTACATTGGATTTAAGTATATACATATAACTTTGATAATCCAAACCGACATGTTACGTCGCCAACCACTTCCCCCTTTTGGATCCAAACCAAAGCACCACAGGATCTCCCTCAGGAAATTCGTCAACTCAGCGGGGCGGAAATCTCCCCCATTCCTGAACTCGACAGACTTCCTTTAAATCATATTATTCACCACCAAATACAAACATGGCCATAACAGCAATCACAATCTAAATCTCTCTTGTCTGACTCCATATAAATAGAGAGATGAACGATAAAATATTGTATATCTAGAGATTATCGCATTCGCTTTTCAAAATGTTCTAAAACTAAAGAAAAATAATTGTTTAAGATTAGCAAATGGATAAAAACTAACAGACTAATTTTTTATACCTATACCTATATACTTTTAATACCTATTTATGCAAACAGTTTAAAATCCTTATTGAACATATTATAATGTTCACTGTAGGGATTTCTGAACAATATTGTTCCCCATTATTTTTTTCCTAAATTCTTCTACACTTCTGACGTCAGAAGCAAAATTTCCTTCTAATACTGCAGTAAAAACTCCCTTTTCATACTGAAAGAGGGCACCAAAAAACAATTAAAATTTCCTTGGAATATTAAAACATTATGCTCAGGCCGGACATTTAGGTTCCACCACGTAAGGGAATTTTGTCAACAATCCAACAACTTCATAACAACTTTTCCTCCACCTTTGTTTTCATAACGATGTGTAGTGAGTTTTTTGTGTATGAAAATAACTTATTTGGAAGAACGAAGAAGTCAAAGGGTTGGAAGGAACAAATGGTAGAAAGAAGCGACATAAAACCAGTAGTCAACTTGAAAACAAAATAGAAACTAAGAGAAAACAGTTAATAGGAACAATAAACCAGCAACGAGCAAGGGCATGTTTTCCAGAAGTGGATTAAGCATTTTCGTCTACAACATGAAATAAAAACGTATGTTGTGTATAACTTTGTGTTAAGTTGGGAACAGAAATCGTTTGAATGTTTACGACAACAGATGAGATGAATAAAATTGAGGAATATTCTCACTCACATTTAAATGATTATATATTGAGACGATTTAAAGCGAGTTATTATTTGTTGCCGTGAAACTAAAAGTGTTATCAATGGTCATAGATGATAATTTAATCATATTATTCCAGTTAATCGCTACAAATTTTAACAGCTTTTCCCACAGTCTTCAAGATATTTTAAAATTGAAAGTAGTGTCATCTTCAAACATCGAAATTTATGTCCAAGATATGCTTTCAGGGGTTTTCATTTTCTTGGACAGGTAGCATGCTGATCTACACTTTTTGTATCGAGAATAAATGTTTGATGATGGCAATTTTATGTTTCTCTTTGCATGTTTATGGCGTTTGCATGTTCTATTTGTGGTTTATAAGTCGTCACAATGGTCTCTGAATCCAGAAGATTTTACAATATTGTTTTATTTCTTGGGGGCTCAATTATAGGGCAGCAAATTCTCGTCCTAACTCAAACAAGAAGAATGAGAATACGCTTGTGTGGAGTAAAATAAAATGAGTGAGTTTTCAAGATTGTGACTTTTGTATACAATGAGAATTTCTTGCAAAATATTGCCCAATCTAGAATAGTATACTGCAGTTCTGATGGCCAAAGCAAATATGCATTATTGGTTATTCTTAAAACCGCTTAAGGGATTATGTCAGTCGCTAGTTTCAGGAGAAATTATTCGCATAGAGTAACTTATTATATATCCGGCTGACTCAACCTACGTAATCGCAGAGACTGCGCCACAAGCCTAGTCATGTCGAGTGTCTAGCCAAGATAAAACACTTGGAGCCCCGCCAGACCCTCCGAGTGAAGGTGAAAAACTACGATGACAGCACCTCCGTAATCGTGGGGACTGCGCCACAAGCCTAGTCATTTCGGGAGTCTAGCCAAGATAAAACACTTGGAGCCCCGCCAGACCCTCCGAGTGAAGGTGGAAAACTGCGATGACAGCACCTCCGTAATCGCAGAGACTGCGCCACAAGCCTAGTCATGTCGGGAGTCTAGCCAAGATAAAACACTTGGAGCCCGCCAGACCCTCCGAGTGAAGGTGGAAAACTGCGATGACAGCACCTCCGTAATCGCAGAGACTGCGCCACAAGCCTAGTCATGTCGGGAGTCTAGCCAAGATAAAACACTTGGAGCCCCGCCAGACCCTCCGAGTGAAGGTGGAAAACTGCGATGACAGCACCTCCGTAATCGCAGAGACTGCGCCACAAGCCTAGTCATGTCGGGAGTCTAGCCAAGATAAAACACTTGGAGCCCCGCCAGACCCTCCGAGTGAAGGTGAAAACTGCGATGACAGCACCTCCGTAATCGCAGAGACTGCGCCACAAGCCTAGTCATGTCGGGAGTCTAGCCAAGATAAAACACTTGGAGCCCCGCCAGACCCTCCGAGTGAAGGTGGAAAAACTGCGATGACAGCACCTCCGTAATCGCAGAGACTGCGCCACAAGCCTAATCATGTCGGGAGTCTAGCCAAGATAAAACACTTGGAGCTCCGCCAGACCCTCCGAGTGAAGGTGAAAAACTGCGATGACAGCACCTCCGTAATCGCAGAGACTGCGCCACAAGCCTAATCATGTCGGGAGTCTAGCCAAGATAAAACACTTGGAGCTCCGCCAGACCCTCCGAGTGAAGGTGTGAAAAAACTGCGATGACAGCACCTCCGTAATCGCAGAGACTGCGCCACAAGCCTAATCATGTCGGGAGTCTAGCCAAGATAAAACACTTGGAGCTCCGCCAGACCCTCCGAGTGAAGGTGAAAAACTGCGATGACAGCACCTCCGTAATCGCAGAGACTGCGCCACAAGCCTAGTCATGTCGGAGGTCTAGCCAAGATAAAAAACTTGGAGCCCCGCCAGACCCTCCGAGTGAAGGTGAAAAACTGCGATGACAGCACCTCCGTAATCGCAGAGACTGCGCCACAAGCCTAATCATGTCGGGAGTCTAGCCAAGATAAAACACTTGGAGCTCCGCCAGACCCTCCGAGTGAAGGTGACTGCGATGACAGCACCTCCGTAATCGCAGAGACTGCGCCACAAGCCTAATCATGTCGGGAGTCTAGCCAAGATAAAACACTTGGAGCTCCGCCAGACCCTCCGAGTGAAGGTGAAAAACTGCGATGACAGCACCTCCGTAATCGCAGAGACTGCGCCACAAGCCTAGTCATGTCGGGAGTCTAGCCAAGATAAAACACTTGGAGCCCCGCCAGACCCTCCGAGTGAAGGTGAAAAACTGCGATGACAGCACCTCCGTAATCGCAGAGACTGCGCCACAAGCCTAGTCATGTCGGGAGTCTAGCCAAGATAAAAAACTTGGAGCCCCGCCAGACCCTCCGAGTGAAGGTGGAAAACTGCGATGACAGCACCTCCGTAATCGCAGAGACTGCGCCACAAGCCTAGTCATGTCGGGAGTCTAGCCAAGATAAAACACTTGGAGCCCCGCCAGACCCTCCGAGTGAAGGTGAAAAACTGCGATGACAGCACCTCCGTAATCGCAGAGACTGCGCCACAAGCCTAGTCATGTCGGGAGTCTAGCCAAGATAAAACACTTGGAGCCCCGCCAGACCCTCCGAGTGAAGGTGGAAAACTGCGATGACAGCACCTCCGTAATCGCAGAGACTGCGCCACAAGCCTAGTCATGTCGGGAGTCTAGCCAAGATAAAACACTTGGAGCCCCGCCAGACCCTCCGAGTGAAGGTGAAAAACTGCGATGACAGCACCTCCGTAATCGCAGAGACTGCGCCACAAGCCTAGTCATGTCGGGAGTCTAGCCAAGATAAAACACTTGGAGCCCCGCCAGACCCTCCGAGTGAAGGTGGAAAACTGCGATGACAGCACCTCCGTAATCGCAGAGACTGCGCCACAAGCCTAGTCATGTCGGGAGTCTAGCCAAGATAAAACACTTGGAGCCCCGCCAGACCCTCCGAGTGAAGGTGGAAAACTGCGATGACAGCACCTCCGTAATCGCAGAGACTGCGCCACAAGCCTAGTCATGTCGGGAGTCTAGCCAAGATAAAACACTTGGAGCCCCGCCAGACCCTCCGAGTGAAGGTGGAAAAACTGCGATGACAGCACCTCCGTAATCGCAGAGACTGCGCCACAAGCCTAGTCATGTCGGGAGTCTAGCCAAGATAAAACACTTGGAGCCCCGCCAGACCCTCCGAGTGAAGGTGAAAAACTGCGATGACAGCACCTCCGTAATCGCAGAGACTGCGCCACAAGCCTAGTCATGTCGGGAGTCTAGCCAAGATAAAACACTTGGAGCCCCGCCAGACCCCCCGCACTTGTCCGTTATTGTTTTACATCATGGAGTAATAATAGTTGGGGCATTACACTTGACTGGTCGAACTGTAGAGAATGGACGCCAATTACATCTACTTAAGTTGCTACTTTACACTAGTAATCAACCCCAGTAATAAAATCAGAAACCTTTAGTAGGGTCGAGCTGTAGATATATCCCTGAGCTCTAGGTTTATCCGTGGCTGTAGATTAAGCGAAATAATCCTATTTCCGGATTGTAAACTTAAAGCTATAATCATTAGTCTACTAAAATACTGTATTACTGCCTTCTTATACTGTCACAGTAACAATACATACGTAAAACTAAACATGGCCACTTACTGAATGACTCATTCAATGACGCATAAGGTAACAATATTATATTATAACGTTATACACTATACGTTATATACCTATATTGGCCATTCTAGCGGTCACCTTCTTTCGGGGTTACATTTTATTAGCTGTTTTAGCCGATATGTTACTACTTTGGTACAGATCTCTGATCTCCCTGCTGTGCTTCATTTTCTATTCACCTTGTTCATATTCTTTGTTTGAAGTTCGTTTTTGACGATGGAATTGTGAAGGAGACAGGATTTTCCGGACATTTGCCTTCGTTCAATGATACAATAATCAATAACACTACGTTTCGAGATCTGCAATCTGACCTCTTCTTCAGGTAAATAACTAATCTAACACAGTTACAAACTAGGTTAAAATAAACAAATCATCCCAGAGCGTTGTGACACGCGTAAGTCAGGAATCAAAACAACCATGTTATGTGTCAACTTCACTAACTCTAAAACATGTACATAATAAAAAAACTGAACACAATATTAATGATTACAACTGGACTACAGAATACAGATCACAATTGGTCTGCATTCGTCGACCAACCACCTGCGACTGAAACGTAGTGTTACTGATATTTTGCATCACTGAACGATGGCAAATATCGGGAAAACCCCTGTTCCCTTGTTCATATGTTGGTCCATATAATTTCTGTAGAAGGTCTACTTTATTATTTATTTATATACGGAGAACTCCATTTTACAGATAAGTACAAAACTAAGGCTGACACAAAAAAGTGATCATAATCTAAGACAACATCAACGTTTAAAACTAATACAATATTATGGCAGCAGAACACAAAATTATGTTGATTTGCTACATTTAGATTTGCCACAATATATTATCTCAGTACATGATCAAAGACAGAGAGTTTACGCATCGATAAAGACAATATCAATAACAATATAAAAGTAATATTGAAAAAAAAAAAACAACAACAATAATAATAATATTAAAGAAAACAACAATAATAATATTAAAAACAACAACGATATAGCAAATAATTAACAAGAATAAATGCTAATGTGAATACAATAACAATAAATAGCAAATTAGCAACAATAAATACTAGTATGAATACAAGATTTTGCTAGTATATAATAAAAGAATAATAACAATAATAGAACAAATCAAAGACGGAGAGTTTACGCATCGATGAAGACAATATCTATAACAATATAATAGTAATATTGAAAAAAAACAACAATAATAATAATAAAGAAAACAACAATAATAATAATATCAAAAACAACAACAAAGGCTGCTGTGTAGTATATTTATTCTCAAAGACTGCTAATTTTGTTCCTTCTTCTTTAGTTTCCAAGATTTATATCTATAAAGCAACACTGGGTCCATACATGTTTATTAATACATTAATAAATACATTAATATAATCTTGTTTTTGATTTGTGTAACAGGGATTTTGATGACATAATTCTGTTACAGGTGTATACACAGCCTGTTATCAAGATCTGGTCTGTTTTTGTATTCTGTTTCCTCGGTAATTTTATTTGATATATTTAAATGTATTAACTTACACAATATAGTCAAGTACATTTAGAGTTTAGTCATACGCAGGTATTCGGTTAATTTCTTACGGTTATTTTATACTTACGATATAATCATCTACTTACAGTCGTCTAGAAATAGCCAGTTTAAATGAAGACGGATAACATTTATTACATTATTATTAAATGCTTGTAGTCTTCGGTCATCAGTTATATTTTCTGACGTTGTAACTTCTTTGTTAACTATTCTCTAGATGATTCATCTGTAATGACATTAACCACGACTTATTATTTTAATAATAAATAATCTTCCTGAAACTACTATAATAATATTTGGATAGCCCTATATTACATCTCGTTTTATTTTAATAAGATTAATGTTTTTGTTCGTTCGGTAACATCATTAGTTCCAACTGCAATGTTTCTAAAATACTATGAAAGAAATATATATAGTTTGTAATAAACTTTGGGCTATAGAATGATTAAGAAATTAACCATCGATATGTGTTAATAAATCTTGTAACAGAGTTAATTCATTCAATTATCATCTATACATTTCCTGAATGTTTATCAGCCAAATGAAAAGCCTATATTACAAAAAATTACAAAAACTTTAATAAGACTGGGATCAGTTTTAATCTGTAAACTGGGATCACTTCGGCTTATAAATATCGAATTTGAGAAAGCTAGTAAAATGGAGATAATAATATCTGACAAAGAATGTTACGTATATTCCTGTAGCTTTTGAAAACACCCCAGTATGGCTTCACATTTTATGATCTGTAAAATCTTTCGACTAACTGGTCGAAGAAAGTTTTGCGTTCTTTTTGGAGCGAAAACATTGCAACTGTATTAATTGTACATTAGTGTAACTTTCATAGTATTAACCACTTTCGAAATCCAAACACATAAATATATTCTCCAAATTATTTTGTATCTAATTGCACGACTAATCCTCTCCCCCTTCCTTCCAATACGTACTTAAAATGTGGGAAAACTCAATTAATTTGACTATTAAATTTATGCAAGAGATTATTATAGAGGAATTAAAAGTTTGAATTAGCTTTTAGAAAAAGAGACTTCGAGGATACTGTTATATTACTAAAATATTTTATATTAAATTAAATATATTGCTAACAATTTCACAGTAAAAACTATAAACTGATGAATAAATCAAAGAAATGCACTTATACATTTAGGAAGTTGGGAACAAACGTATATAATTGTAATATTTAAAGGCTAATTGTATGTATATATTAGTCATTATAAATTATTCTCCATATTTTATCTGACTTCAGATTTATCATCTATTTCACGGAGATGAACGTCTGGAATCTATTAATATATTGATACTTTGGTATTTTGAGCCATTGATTTCTCCAAAAACTGCATTCGTTGTTTTATAAATTTCACTGGAGTAGTATTACGCCTATGTCTCACAATATGTCGAGGAAATAAAATTTGTTGGGAACATTTCGATCTTTCCAATGAAGTCTGGCGTTCCCCAAGTACTTTTATGTGCCCTATTTTGTTTCTGTTATACGAAAATGGTCCCAACATTTTTTTAGCTACAAATTCTGGTGGCACAAATGTAGTTACCATCAACAGGCTTGAGGTTGCACTACACACAGCAGCACTACAGAATCTCTGTGAGACACAAAAGTGTCTCTGAATATAGTAGTTTTCGTTTTTAGAGATCATAGAGCGTTGGAAAACTTCTCCGTTATAGTTAATGGTGTTAAAATTCTTGAATCTGACTCCAGTCGTTTCTTATGGATTCGCCCACTCTCGACTCAAATTTAAAATTTCCCATATCAAATTAATAAAAGATTGAGCGATTACGTTTTTAAATAATATATTGATGTGTTTTTAAATAATATATTGATGTGTTTTTAAATAAATATATTTTCAAAACTGTGTACTATGGCTACCATTGGTATATTCTAAGAAAATTCATCGCCATCTTATTCGACCGAGGCTCAATTAGTCTGCAAAACACGCCTGTGGAGATGATTTGTAGACTCAAGAGACCGTGAAAGCAACTGAGTACCTTTCCTTCGTGATCACCATTTTACATCTTTGTTCGTATACTGCATGCGCATTTACGCCTAAAAACACTACTGTCTAATATCCATTCCTTTTCTCTTTTCTTTCCTCCAAACTGAAAATTGAGTTCACCTCTTTGCACCACTACCTCCTAGAGCCCAGCCACCTCAGCATCCAAGACTCGGAGCTGCATACTTTGCATACCTGCCATGTTGAACCATCTACCATTTTGTTCTGCCTTTCAACTAGAGCCACCTTTCTATTCATGACCGGAAACTAGACTCGCATGTCAATTCAAGCCTTCTCCTAACCTACACCCTTGGTTGAAGAGGACCCATGGTCATCCATGGTCTGTGAGCTAGCAGTATGTCACGACTACAGTAAAACTAGCACACTGTATTGTGTCATGTTTCCCTGTAGACTTCCAATCGGTTCAAGTCCTATTCTACAATGCCAATTTATTATGTAAATGTTTACATAAACAACGTATACCTTGGACTAAAACTTTGAAATATATAACCTTACCTATCTTATTCATACCAGTTAAAATCTTACAGCACATAAAACATCCCAAGTAATATTCTCTTGAGGAATGTGTATTGCTCATGGAGGAGTTCCTAGGCGGCTCGCCTTTCTCATTTTAGAATAACAAACTGATAATGGAACGTAATGTTAACCGTGTTATGGATATGGATTTATTTACCAAAAAATACACTGTATTGATATTTATTTAATAATATAACAATAAGTAACTTGTAAGTTTTGCGTGCCACACCGCGTCGAAACACTCCTTTCACAATTATTCTTAAAATATTTCGGCCTCACTGTGGAGAGTAATTATCAGTCAATATACTGTATGTTAATCAAATCGTGGTTATTATAAGTGGGACTGTCAAAATCGATCTGAAAACCAAATAATTATCGAAATGTACTGTTTGATTACATCTTGACTACGCAATTAAGAGTTTGTTAATGACAAACGAAATAATGACTGATGCAATATATTCCAATAGATTTTTTTTAAAGTTTTGGGACTTTTTTCAAAATAAAATTGTTTTCACAATAAAAGTGTGTTACTGTATAAGTCTATTTCAAATTATTTTTATTTAAATTCTCCCTCGACACAGGCTTGGCCTTGAAGGGTTTACTTTTATTTTCTATTCAATCATTTTTATGTGTTTTATATCATTGTTACATTATTCGGCAGTATTGTACTGGTCAGACCTGGCATTTAGATTAAGTTAAGTGTGTACTGTTGTAATTGCCATGTACACTTGTAATGCTTGTTTGGGAAAATAAATATATTATTATTATTAATTATAAAATTATCCTTATTCGGTTACTTATTTTCAACATTTGTACCAAGATTAAAATTGTCATCTCTAATAATTATGAAAACAACTGTGATCTCTGTCATTTTTATACAGGTTTTTCAAGGGTTTCCATTCAATCTGAATATTAGAATATGCGATATATTTCAATGTAAACCGGCATGATAGCGCGAACATGCACGTAGCACGCGAACACGCAAAACGTATGCTAAACACATCCTCCCAATATTACCGCTTTTATCCGCTATCACCCAGTTGCAATGCGGCAATCTTAAATTACTTTCAGCGTATAAATAATCCAGTAACAATTTTCTGTCGAATGAAGTCTCCGAAGATAATGTTACCTCGAGGCTAGAATTTCATGGAGGAACTTGCGCACTGAAATGGCTCTTATAAACCTCTCCAAAAATGATATGTTTTGACAACGTCTTGGCTCCGAGCCCAGGGTACTAACACTAGTGCCCCACCGCCGCCGCTGTGTCTGCTGCCTACGTGGGGAAAGGGGCAATCAATTATTCACTCATCGAGAGAAGAACTTTACATCTGTTAAACATTAAGATAAGTCATTAATTTAATTATCACTGCATGAGTAATGAAAGTGTAATTATTATTTTAGTTCCATTGCAATATTTATTAAAACACTTTTTACTCTACGCGAAAATTTTTCAATGAAACTCTTAAAAGTAAATAGTTGCATATCTAATACGTATAGATCAAATTGATACTTGAATAATAGTTAATTATTTATTAAAAGACCAAAATTCGTACACAGTGCTTAAATAAGTCCGTTTTATTTGTGCTCGTGAATTCGTGCAACCAAATCGTGAATTGCATTAGACGTATTACCACAAAGGCATGCAACTTTATCTTGCTAGAGTAGCCTAAACCTTTCGTGGATTGAAATATTTATTTTCACTAGAAATAATTATGATACCATTTATTATTACTTTCTGACCAAACTTACATAGATAAATTACTAAATGTAGCTAATTATTTATAAAACTCTTAATTTTTAGACTTATAATATTATTCATAATTATCAAGTTTTTCTGTTCACGCCGAGTCGAAAAATTTCTAATAAAATTACCACTTTTACGAATTTTAGCCTCACTTGTGGAAAGCTATATAAAATCTGCAGTCAGTCTTTTAAAATTTGATAACTGAAAAAATATATAAGTACTTTAGAAGTGTTAGCGATTTCTCGACGTGGCTCATACCATAAAACAGATAAACGCACGACAGCAATCGCGTAACCCTAAATCTTAAGATTATTTTATTATCACTTACAATTTCTCATTTATATACATATATATATATATATATATATATATATATATATATATACTAGTTATATTAGTTACATTTTTAAATAAAACATACCAGTTCATACATTTAATTAAATATAAAATATGAATATATAATATATAAATATGAGCCACTATAGTATATATATATATACTCGTTTTATTAGTTTCATTTTTCAATAAAACATACCGGTTCATACGTTTAATTAAATATTGTAATTTTCAACCTCTTAATAATTCTGATGTTTCACTGAAAGCAAGATTATTTAATTATGTATTTTATAATGTTACGTATACCCCATAAGTTATACTACTTTAAAATCTCAAGCAACAGAGGTTTTTTAATTTGCATTTTGCTATTTGATAAAGAATCGTCTTCCTGAAACATACCCTAATCCCTGTTTTAAACCACGATGAGTCACGTTACTCGGATGTTCGCAAGTAACATGAAACACGAAATGTTACTTCCGCTGAACAGCGGTGGAAACCCGGGGCCTAGGGCTAATGAGTGAGAAGGGTAGAAATATCCCAGAGGCCTACTTCATTACAAACTTCCAATTACCTTCATCCCCGAGCCCGTTATTCTGACTAACCCGTTGTCTTCATTAACGCGACTTCATCGTGAGCAGTTTAATACACAACTGGGAAATTAAGGAGGCAACAGCCATCTCTGTGAAGTTCGCTTTACCACAGCAGGCGATTTTCACGTCATTGTCCTGAATGATATTAACGTCCTAAAACAGATAAGCGTTTATATAAATTTGTTCCAGAGGAGCGAGTAACTTTTGGTCACCAATCTTTCTTGACATTGGAATGACTGAATTGGGTCATTTTTATGTAAATATAAATATTTAATCAATAATCAAAGTTTATTGAGATGTATTTGGCCTTCCAAATTACATGTTAGTTAAGTTACTTAAAACACAAGTGTGATAGAAAATAACAAAATACAAACTAATATATGGAGACATAACTTAGCTATGGTAGTCTCATTGTCTCATCAATTGTGTACCTGATGAGACAATGAGACTACCACTTCACCTATTTATAGGTGTCTCTGATGTCGAAACGATGTAAAAAATGTTTCGTTTTGAGCTTCTTCGTCGTCAACTTTCTTTGGATCTCTTCAAACTAACGTGACTCCAGATTCCAGGAATCAAGTCTGAGACAGCGTCAGATACCAGACACTGTAATTAAAAGGAAGGGAACTGGAGCTAAACTCAAAATTCAATATATGGATAGTTTTTCTTTAAGGTAGAGGCAGGATAATGCATTTATACGCACAGGTGGCCAGCCTGTAGTGTGGGATTCTCACAAAAAACGTGAACTACCCTACTAAATTCCTCCGATATACTTCAGGATTCTAACCCAGAAACCGTTTGTCACATTACTTCAGGTTAGTAAGTGATAGCTCTAAGCCGCCCTCTGAGGGTGACTGCACCCATTTCATAAGATTCATTGAATCATATTGCAATCGCTTGTTTAGCTAGTGTTTAAGTTTTTTTAGCTTTTTCACACGTTTGTTTGGCATTCATATGTGAAATAATAAAAAAAAAACAACGTCGTTGCCGCTGGTGTGCAGGCGGTCAAACAAACGCTAAAAAAAATAACAAAACAAACGATTCCCCTAGGTTTTTGTGTATGTTTTTGTTAATGTTTAAAGGTTTTTTTATATTCCACATATTAATTCAAAACAAACTCTGAAAATAGCCTAAATAAACCTAAAAACGATTACAATACGATTCGATGTAGTTTATAAAATGGGTGCCGCCATCTTCACATGGCTATGGCTCTTTAGTGTATTGGTAGTATACCATTTCGAACTCCACCAAAATTAGCGAGGTCGACGATCAATTTCTTTCTTATAAAAAATTTTGCCACCGGTTTCAAGAAACAAAAGGTTGTGTGCTTACGCAATGCTGATTGGCTCTCAGCTACGGACTACTAGGACTATGGATGCGCGTGAGAGATAACCTGACTCGGCGCAGGTCCTTCAGGGTCATAGTTATTCGGACAGACTATAGTGCACCACAACAATAAAACAATGTGATATAACACCTGCAGTGCGGATTAGCATAAACCTCTCGAAATCACAGATTGAACAACTTAATGAGAGTGTTAAGATAGTACAATACAGCTGGTATTAAGATATGACACCACTATCGTACCCTACTGTAGCAGGTACATGCAACATTACTGCAACGTTTTGTGCTGTTGAGTTTTAATGTACTCAATATGACCAACAACTACATTAATACTGATGTAACAAAGTAAACGTTTGCACTTAATGACAAGTAACAATTAGAGTGATCGGCTATAAATGGCCCAACTAATTAGCACACTGTACTACTAAATCAGTTCAATTCTGGAAAATTAGAAGATTGAAGCTATATAAATTTCAATATGGCGATGACTGTCGGTTATTTTGCCAAATTTCTATCTCAGCAGTTACGGTTAAAGAACAGACGAAACTTTTAAAGGTGTATAAAATTGAAAACAACATTTAATCATACTATTTAGTGCACCGGAACGTTTCAAAATGGTAGGTAAATGTTTATTATTCAATTAGTACCAAATCACAAATTGTTATGTATCACAGAAAAAATTTAAAAAATAATTATATAACGTATAACAGCTTGTTCTTGTAAGTTTCTTGTATCTTGTAATATTCAGGAGGGCGTGGCCGTTGAACAAACTCTTGAAAAGTATGCTGTAACATTTATAATCTAATGTATTAGAAATTACAATGAGGCAACAGCAGTTGGTTTCGTAAATTACCGAAATTTGTAGCTGACTGGTACAAGAATTAATTAAATTAATCTTGAGCACGTTTGTTATTAAATTTTTACTATTTTTGTCACCGGTGACCATTCGAAATTCGTGCAATGCTGTTATAAAAGTTGAAATAGAGAAAATATTTTTAAAAAACCCACATTTATTTGCACACTTATTTATAATTCGGACAGATTCAAGAAGACAGCTGAACAAAATTCTGAACAATACTATATACTATATACTATGAACACTAACTAATATGTAACAACTATAAGACTTTAATATTTCAAGATAGATATCTAAACTATCGATTACTGTGTGAGACCGATCAACCGTCAGTCACGAGTATGTTGCCGAATGATGTCTATCACAGTTCACGTGTTACAGATTCGTTTGTATTTATACTATTAGATATTTATATTTCAAGATAGGAAATCAGATATCTCAACTATCGGAGATTACTGAGTGAGACTGATCAACCGTCAGTCACGAGTATGTTGCCGAATGGTGTCTATCACAGTTCACGTGTTACAGATTCGTTTGTATTTATACTATAAGATATTTATATTACAAGATAGGAAATCAGATATCTTAACTATCGGAGATTACTGAGTGAGACTGATCAACCGTCAGTCACGAGTATGTTGCCGAATGGTGTCTATCACAGTTCACGTGTTACAGATTCGTTTGTATTTATACTATAAGATATTTATATTACAAGATAGGAAATCAGATACAGTATCTTAACTATCGGAGATTACTGAGTGAGACTGATCAACCGTCAGTCACGAGTATGTTGCCGAATGATGTCTATCACAGTTCACGTGTTACAGATTCGTTTGTATTTATACTATTCGATATTTATATTTCAAGATAGGAAATCTGATACAGTATCTTAACTATCGGAGATTACTGAGTGAGACTGATCAACCGTCAGTCACGAGTATGTTGCCGAATGGTGTCTATCACAGTTCACGTGTTACAGATTCGTTTGTATTTATACTATTCGATATTTACATTTCAAGATAGGAAATCTGATACAGTATCTTAACTATCGGAGATTACTGAGTGAGACTGATCAACCGTCAGTCACGAGTATGTTGCCGAATGGTGTCTATCACAGTTCACGTGTTACAGATTCGTTTGTATTTATACTATAAGATATTTATATTTCAAGATAGGAAATCAGATACAGTATCTTAACTATCGGAGATTACTGAGTGAGACTGATCAACCGTCAGTCACGAGTATGTTGCCGAATGATGTCTATCACAGTTCACGTGTTACAGATTCGTTTGTATTTATACTATTAGATATTTATATTTCAAGATAGGAAATCTGATACAGTATCTTAACTATCGGAGATTACTGAGTGAGACTGATCAACCGTCAGTCACGAGTATGTTGCCGAATGGTGTCTATCACAGTTCACGTGTTACAGATTCGTTTGTATTTATACTATTCGATATTTATATTTCAAGATAGGAAATCAGATACAGTATCTTAACTATCGGAGATTACTGAGTGAGACTGATCAACCGTCAGTCACGAGTATGTTGCCGAATGATGTCTATCACAGTTCACGTGTTACAGATTCGTTTGTATTTATACTATTAGATATTTATATTTCAAGATAGGAAATCTGATACAGTATCTTAACTATCGGAGATTACTGAGTGAGACTGATCAACCGTCAGTCACGAGTATGTTGCCGAATGGTGTCTATCACAGTTCACGTGTTACAGATTCGTTTGTATTTATACTATTAGATATTTATATTTCAAGATAGGAAATCAGATACAGTATCTTAACTATCGGAGATTACTGAGTGAGACTGATCAACCGTCAGTCACGAGTATGTTGCCGAATGATGTCTATCACAGTTCACGTGTTACAGATTCGTTTGTATTTATACTATTAGATATTTATATTTCAAGATAGGAAATCTGATACAGTATCTTAACTATCGGAGATTACTGAGTGAGACTGATCAACCGTCAGTCACGAGTATGTTGCCGAATGATGTCTATCACAGTTCACGTGTTACAGATTCGTTTGTATTTATACTATTAGATATTTATATTTCAAGATAGGAAATCTGATACAGTATCTTAACTATCGGAGATTACTGAGTGAGACTGATCAACCGTCAGTCACGAGTATGTTGCCGAATGATGTCTATCACAGTTCACGTGTTACAGATTCGTTTGTATTTATACTATTAGATATTTATATTTCAAGATAGGAAATCTGATACAGTATCTTAACTATCGGAGATTACTGAGTGAGACTGATCAACCGTCAGTCACGAGTATGTTGCCGAATGATGTCTATCACAGTTCACGTGTTACAGATTCGTTTGTATTTATACTATTAGATATTTATATTTCAAGATAGGAAATCTGATACAGTATCTTAACTATCGGAGATTACTGAGTGAGACTGATCAACCGTCAGTCACGAGTATGTTGCCGAATGATGTCTATCACAGTTCACGTGTTACAGATTCGTTTGTATTTATACTATTAGATATTTATATTTCAAGATAGGAAATCTGATACAGTATCTTAACTATCGGAGATTACTGAGTGAGACTGATCAACCGTCAGTCACGAGTATGTTGCCGAATGATGTCTATCACAGTTCACGTGTTACAGATTCGTTTGTATTTATACTATTAGATATTTATATTTCAAGATAGGAAATCTGATACAGTATCTTAACTATCGGAGATTACTGAGTGAGACTGATCAACCGTCAGTCACGAGTATGTTGCCGAATGATGTCTATCACAGTTCACGTGTTACAGATTCGTTTGTATTTATACTATTAGATATTTATATTTCAAGATAGGAAATCTGATACAGTATCTTAACTATCGGAGATTACTGAGTGAGACTGATCAACCGTCAGTCACGAGTATGTTGCCGAATGATGTCTATCACAGTTCACGTGTTACAGATTCGTTTGTATTTATACTATTAGATATTTATATTTCAAGATAGGAAATCTGATACAGTATCTTAACTATCGGAGATTACTGAGTGAGACTGATCAACCGTCAGTCACGAGTATGTTGCCGAATGATGTCTATCACAGTTCACGTGTTACAGATTCGTTTGTATTTATACTATTAGATATTTATATTTCAAGATAGGAAATCAGATACAGTATCTTAACTATCGGAGATTACTGAGTGAGACTGATCAACCGTCAGTCACGAGTATGTTGCCGAATGATGTCTATCACAGTTCACGTGTTACAGATTCGTTTGTATTTATACTATTAGATATTTATATTTCAAGATAGGAAATCTGATACAGTATCTTAACTATCGGAGATTACTGAGTGAGACTGATCAACCGTCAGTCACGAGTATGTTGCCGAATGATGTCTATCACAGTTCACGTGTTACAGATTCGTTTGTATTTATACTATTAGATATTTATATTTCAAGATAGGAAATCTGATACAGTATCTTAACTATCGGAGATTACTGAGTGAGACTGATCAACCGTCAGTCACGAGTATGTTGCCGAATGGTGTCTATCACAGTTCACGTGTTACAGATTCGTTTGTATTTATACTATAAGATATTAATATTTCAAGATAGGAAATCAGATATCTTAACTGTCGGAGATTACTGAGTGAGACTGATCAACCGTCAGTCACGAGTATATTGCCGAATGATGTCTATCACAGTTCACGTGTTACAGATTCGTTTGTATTTATACTATAAGATATTAATATTTCAAGATAGGAAATCAGATATCTTAACTATCGGAGATTACTGAGTGAGACTGATCAACCGTCAGTCACGAGTATGTTGCCGAATGATGTCTATCACAGTTCACGTGTTACAGATTCGTTTGTATTTATACTATTAGATATTTATATTTCAAGATAGGAAATCAGATATCTCAACTATCGGAGATTACTGAGTGAGACTGATCAACCGTCAGTCACGAGTATGTTGCCGAATGATGTCTATCACAGTTCACGTGTTACAGATTCGTTTGTATTTATACTATTAGATATTTATATTTCAAGATAGGAAATCAGATATCTCAACTATCGGAGATTACTGAGTGAGACTGATCAACCGTCAGTCACGAGTATGTTGCCGAATGATGTCTATCACAGTTCACGTGTTACAGATTCGTTTGTATTTATACTATTAGATATTTATATTTCAAGATAGGAAATCAGATATCTCAACTATCGGATATTACTGAGTGAGACTGATCAACCGTCAGTCACGAGTATGTTGCCGAATGATGTCTATCACAGTTCACGTGTTACAGATTCGTTTGTATTTATACTATTAGATATTTATATTTCAAGATAGGAAATCAGATATCTCAACTATCGGAGATTACTGAGTGAGACTGATCAACCGTCAGTCACGAGTATGTTGCCGAATGATGTCTATCACAGTTCACGTGTTACAGATTCGTTTGTATTTATACTATAAGATATTAATATTTCAAGATAGGAAAATCAGATATCTTAACTGTCGGAGATTACTGAGTGAGACTGATCAACCGTCAGTCACGAGTATGTTGCCGAATGATGTCTATCACAGTTCACGTGTTACAGATTCGTTTGTATTTATACTATTAGATATTTATATTTCAAGATAGGAAATCTGATACAGTATCTTAACTATCGGAGATTACTGAGTGAGACCGATCAACTGTCAGTCACGAGTATGTTGCCGAATTGTGTCTATCACAGTTCACGTGTTACTGATTAGTTTAAATTTATACTTTTAGACATTTATATTAATTCAGATAGGAAATCAGATAATTTATCTATCGGAGATTACTGAGTGATACTGACCGTCAGTCACGAGAATGTTGTCGAATGGTGTCTATTACAGTTCACGTGTTATTGATGGTTTTTAATTTTTACTATAAGATATTTATATTCATGATAGGAAATCAGATATCTTAACTAATGTTGATTACTGAACAATCAAATTAAGAGTTTCTTTTAGCCCTTGAGGAAAATATAATTCACTCAGCAAAATGTGTTATTGTATTTAGGGGATAAATTAATAATGAACTGCCTGGGACAAACGCTATCTTATTACTCATAAAACACAATCGATCTAGTCTGATGATTGACTCAAGAGACCTCTTCTCAGTTCTAGCAATAGCTGTAATAGCAGGAAAGTGCGCAGTGTAATATTACACTACAGACGCTTGTAATGAATATCATTAACTGTGACGTCAAAAATCTATGAATTTTCCGTCTTAAGGTCGGCCATATCGATGAATCACTACCGGTGCTGAAACCGTTTGCTTTAATAGCAATATTATACATATTCTAAGTTTAAACTGTATATACTAAAATGTTTGTAGTTACGTAAAAATTAATTTTATAACATTGTATTGGAGGGTTATGTAGGATATGCACTACTAAATATTCTGAATTTGAAATTGCTTTGAGAAGGATAAATTCAGAAAATTTGTACTTTTATATATTACAGAGAGTTTGTGTTTAACCATAAAACAAGTCGTATAAATAATTGCGGCTAGCGTTTCAGAATGGGATGGTTTTTATTTAATAATTCGAATACCACGTTATAATTAATTAATAACTTTAAGTTTAAAAGGCATGTCTTTGTAAAGTATAACAAATTAAATTTAAACTAAATACGTAAAGAATATATTTTAACAGTAGTTCTTATGATCCGCTCGTTAAAACCTAAAAGAAATGCGCCTGATCAAATTGTAACTAATGAATTTTTAAATGCCAAGTTCTTTACGAGTAATTCAGCACGTTAAAATGTGAAAACGTTGTAGCCTACATCTACAACAAATAAACTAAATTGAAATTACCAAATTATTATTAATAACATATTTATTAAAAAATAATTGTTAAAATATTAATACATTCCACACATATTTATTTTCTCCTAAATCCAAGTAGAAGAGAAAAAATTTAACACAATATTTAGTATAAAACTATCTTCGGAGACTAATTTATTTATTACATGCGAAATCGATTATCCCAAATCTACACCCAACATATTTTGCACTGTAATCGAAATATCCTATTTATATCGTTACGATCAATAATTAATAGTGAGGGTAGATTATTACAAACATATATTTATTATTTATTAAAAGAAGAAACCCTCTTTCTATTACTATAATAATTTTACAATAAGTGTCCCCGGCGTTAGACAGTCTACGTGAAGAATATATGACATATACTATATTTATGTACTAAGATTGTACCACAAATCGACTGCCAACTTCTCGTTTTTGCCAACTACAATTCCAAAAATACTATTAACTCTTATTTCTTGTTATTCTGATATAAAAGACAATTGTAACCAAATAAAACATAGTAAAATAGATTATAGTCTCAATGCTACATCCCAAAAATACTATTAACTCTTATTTCTTGTTATTCTGATATAAAAGACAATAGTAACCAAATAAAACATAGTAAAATAGATTATAGTCTCAATGCTACATCCCAAAAATACTATTAACTCTTATTTCTTGTTATTCTGATATAAAAGACAATTGTAACCAAATAAAACATAGTAAAATAGATTATAGTCTCAATGCTACATCCCAAAAATACTATTAACTCTTATTTCTTGTTATTCTGATATAAAAGACAATAGTAACCAAATAAAACATTGTAAAATAGATTATAGTCTCAATGCTACATCCAAAAAATACTATTAACTCTTATTTCTTGTTATTCTGATATAAAAGACAATTGTAACCAAATAAAACATAGTAAAAGAGATTATAGTCTCAATGCTACATCCCAAAAATACTATTAACTCTTATTTTTTGTTATTCTGATATAAAAGACAATTGTAACCAAATAAAACATTGTAAAATAGATTATAGTCTCAATGCTACATTTCTAAAATGAAATAATTTTACTAGATATGGATATAATTTTACAATACTAAAAAAGACACACACACACACACACACACACACACACACACACACACACACACACACACACACACACACACACATTAAATCTAGATCTAAATTATACAGTAGGTATTTTCATTAGCTTAAATATTTATTCGTACTGCATTTATTGCCTCTTTATAAGGAATATGGAACTTTGTTAAATTTAACCAATACTCTTCCATATCCAAAATCTATTTAGCTTCTTTTCATCCAGTTATTTTACGAATATATTATACGTTAGATGTCATTTATATATGGATTAATTCTTTAGCTTGACACTTAAGCTTCTTAATAGACTGGCAGTGCTCGAATTTTTTTAGCACTTACAAACTAATTGAACATTTTATCTCTGATATAAAAGTTTTGCTGTCTAACACATACCACAAAGTTGTAAATATTTAAAACTGACAGTAAAAATACTTATTTATTGGATATTTTACAATACACAATAAGTGAAGAAACCACGTGACTGTACAAAATGCATGCCGACTAGGAGTGACAATTGTATTAAGCTTAATTATACAAAATGACAGTACTGCATTGTTGACGTGAATATTACTAAATGAATAAAAATGACGTGTAAATTGAATGTAGGGTATGGACTAACAAGGGAGGCAGACAAGAGGCCGAGACTACACTGAATATCGGCAGAAGGAAAATCAATGATGCCCTACTTAAATGAAGATATGACGAGTAATCTGGCTCCGACAAAATTGTCTTTGACCGAGCCAACGTGCCAGGTGTCGACTTAACCTCACAGCAAATAACGTGTTGACGTTTCTCCTTCGGCCACGGTCATCTCGTCAGCTGTCAACAACCAATCAATCTGACAGCCACACGGGTATGACAACTCCTTCGAGCGCTGGCACCGCTGCCGACCTAACTCTCTACTTTCTCACCTTTATTTTATCGCAAGGCGCTGAATGTCTCGACGTTATCTTTGGAAATCCTCAGTGGCGGAAAATATTTTCAGATTCGCGTCACATTATTTTTTGTTATCCAGGAAAAAATAACAGCACAAAAAAATCAACGAAACGAACAAAAACAAAATACACAAAATAAAAAAAACTGGTCACAAATACGTTCACAGACACCAACACACACCGGTAAATTGATTTTTGAGAAAACGCAAAGTCCGAAACGAACCAATCGGTGTTTTGGCTTGAACTGAAGCAGAATCGGAGTGTGGTCTAGACCCGGGCTCACGGGCGCGCATGCGCAACTGATACTCTGGCGGCTGCGCTACACGGTCGCGATACACCGCACCGCTACCGCTACCGCTGCGCTACGGCTGGTCGAACTATACCGTAACTTCTATCTTGTCATAGTATCACTGACATTCTTTATTGTTATTGATGTCAATGTGTCTGTGCCAGTAGGTGGTCAAACCGTTAGATTCTTATAACGTTAGAGATTTATTCGTAAAATCCTCTTGGGTTTTAATTTCCGTCATTCGATTTCGAAATGATTTCACTTCCATGTCGGTACTAAAGAAGCTAGTGTTTATTGATATTTGCAATTAAAGCACTACAAACATTACATTCCTACAATGTATTTCCAATAATGGTCTTATAAAAAATACCTTCCAGTTTATCTTATTTTACTCCTTTACTACACCACACGCGGGACGAAAGTGTTCTTGCTACATACACAGAGTACAATATAATGAGTAATGGAAAGTTAAATTCCGTTTGTTATTTTTCTGTCTAAAGACTGTCCAAGACTTTGCATCATAGACGGTCTGGATGGTAAGTAGATTGAATGCTGCAGAAGTGCTTAATTATTGAGATAACCAGCAAGGATGGCATTGTCTCAGTCCATTGTGTCATTGACGCTCAGATAGTAAGTGGTCTGCATACTGCAGAATTGGTTAAGTATTGAGATAATTAATCATTTAGGATATTTCTGTCTCAGACCTTCCGTCGTTGTCGCTCAGGTGGTGAGTAGTTTGAATGTTGCAGAAGTGGTTAATTATAAAGGTAACCAGTCAAAATGACATTGTCTCAGATTATTGTGTCCTTGACGCTCAGATAGTAAGTGGTCTGCATACTGCAGAATTGGTTAAGTATTGAGATAATTAATCATTTAGGATATTTTCTGTCTCAGAACTTCCGTCGTTGGCGCTCAGGTGGTAAGTGGTTATAATGGTGCATAAATTGCAAAATATAGTGATAACTATACTAGTATTTATGTATATCATCTATCATATAAATGTTTTTCTTATGTTTGTTTTTCTTATCATCCTTGATCCTCTGTTTTCATTTATATCGCTAGCAATGTAGAAACCCCTTACAGTGTATTCGTATCTAGGAGAACTTGTGAGTGACTCTACTCGTCTGCTAGATTTAACTGAACTGGAACCCACTCAATTGATGTAAACTAATTATATGTGCTAGAGATAAGCCTGTCTTAATTAAAACCACTGTAATTGATATAAAGATAGGTCTAGGAGACGAAACGTACATTAAAATAGAATAATCTTAATAGTCACGTCGCTTTGGAACCATAGAAATGTACAGTCTGTTACATATTGTGGCCAAGTGTCCAAACTGAAAGAGGACTGTCCAAACCATAGTGACTGTGCGGATGGGTTTGAGGCTCTGTCCAGCGCTATGTTGCTCACGATTGTGTAATAACAGGCAGTACGGCGGTATCATTGTTCACCGACGAGCATGTATTTAATACAGCACACAATGTCAAATTGATACAACATTAATATAAACGTTACTGAATTGGATTCAATATTTTTTATTCCGATTTACATTTCTACTCTACGAGCGTCCATCATATTTTGTAAAATGGATACGGTTTTGTGAGCTTTTTCAGGTGCTCTTTGTAAAGTTTATTATAAATCTAAATAGCAACTTAAATATAAAGTGTTTATTGCCATTTATACAATTTAATGTAAACAAAAGTCGTTTGACAGGTATTTGGTCTTCCGATCATACGTTAGTTCGCTTATTTAAACGCATATGTGACAGATACGGCCAAATACAAAATAATTGAATCGGAAAAAGTAAGCGCTCTGTGGTGTAATGGTAGCACATTCACCCGGCAAGTGAGAGATCCGGGTTCGACTCCCGGCGGAGCAAGTACTTTTTGTGATTCAATGTTTATTTAAATTAAATAAGGCAATTGCCATTTATACAATTTAATGTAAACAAAAGTCGTTTGACAGGTATTTGGTCTTCCGATCATATGTTAGTTTGCTTATTTAAACGCATATGTGACAGATACGGCCAAATACAAAATAATTGAATCGGAAAAAAGTAAGCGCTCTGTGGTGTAATGGTAGCACATTCACCCGGCAAGTGAGAGGTCCGGGTTCGACTCCCGGCGGAGCAAGTACTTTTTGTGATTCAATGTTTATTGAAATTAAATAAGGCTATTGCCATTTATACAATTTAATGTATATATATATATATATATATATATATATATATATATATATATATATACAAAACTCACCTACGATGCTGTATTGCTCAGTAGAGAGTTTGATCTAACAGATCGAAAAAAAAATTGTAAACTAAATTATAGAGTCGTTAAAAAACAGTATTCATCGAGTTGAAACTGTTGCAATTTCCGTCGCTATACATTTAGGCCATCCAGCTGGTATGAAACGAATTTTCGTCGCCAAAGGCCCGTCCGATTTGGCAAGGACGAATATTTGTCGTCAAAGTAGACATGTACAGTTATTGAAATTTTAGGCAATTAAGGTCATATAAATGATTTTTATTTTATATATTCTGGAACAGCATTAACTATAGTACCGATTTACTGTTCTTACTTCGATTATTGTCTTCTTTGTTTACCGTAAAACGTCGTTCTCTACGGACAGCGGACAAGTGCCGTATTTTGTGTTTGAGGTTACGAATCCAATAGTATTTGTGGAAATTGTATTTTATAGTGTTTTAGTGTTGTTATTATTGTTTTTTAGCTTTCTTAGGTTAGAGTTTTAGTTGTTCAGTATGGGTGAAAACTTTAGAGACCGATCAAATGATCTTAGAGAGCTCGCAGGGCGGAATCTAGTGACGCTGAGTGAAAAATGAAAGTTTGTATATATTGTACATATGTAAATAAGGTAAAATTTAAATGTATTATTTTATTTTATTTTTGTTTTATCTGTCGTACTTATATAAGTATAAATGCAGTCATGAGATTATAATATTTACCCACGAACAATAATATTTATTTAGAAATCTACGCATTTTTGAAAATAAGTAAATACGCGTGCTTTTCATACAAAGCCCTGTAGTAACACGTACGTTTTGAGGTAAAAGTTACAATAATTATATATTTTTGGAATTAGGACGAAATTTTGAATAAGTTATACATTTACAGTTTTGATGTAAAGCTTATTGCTAAGCAGTTACACAACGGAATATTTACAAAAATAATGTCCAAAAACATTTTTCTTACATTTTGTAAAAAAAAAAAAAAAAAAAAAAAATGTTTCCATGGAAACAATAAGATATTGTTATTATAATGCTCTCCATATAGTTGTCAATAAATTGGCATATAATCTATATATATATATAAAAGAAAGTCGTGTTAGTTACACTATTTATAAGTCAAGAACGGCTGATCCGATTTGGCTGAAAATCGGTAGGGAGGTAGCTAAGAACTGGGAGAAGGACATAGGATACTTTTTATCCCGTTTCCGATTCAGGATTCCACCCCACTAAAAGTCTCTAAAAGTTACAGAAATATCCGTAAGAAATGCATTGCAGCAAACATATGTTATTAAGTGAAAGAGCCTTTTCAAATTTAATCAGCTGTTCTTTGTAAACATATATAATGCGACAAAAGAAATATGTTTATATCATTTAATTACTATTTTAAATTTCTTTACACTTATAGTTTGAAAGCATAGAGTAAGCTTAAGAGAAACAGCAAATTTTGTTTCAACTGTTTCTGCAATCACTGTTAATCATAGACTTTACTATCCAGATAATACAATTCAAATTTGACGTAAAAATTCACCTTTAACTGCAATATTTATTTAATATAAACCATGCTCATGCTTGATCAGAAGAGCAATGCAGATATCAAAATTACTATCTTACGTTGGCTACAAATATAAAGAATGTTATAAAACCAACCTTAGTTGTTTTTTTTTTCTTTTTCTTTTTGACAGAAGTATGGTTTTCAAAACTCCGTGTGTACATATTCTCTCGATCGAGACAGCTCAATCATGGCATCGGAGATATAACTAATTTGATCCAGAAGTGATACACGCGCAAAGCCTAAATAAAAACCATACGCAATTTCGCCTAACATCTGAAGCTCATAATCATTAGACTGTAATAATATGTACCTAAAATGTGCCAATTTTCGTTTCAAAATTACATTGAGCGCCATCATTTATTACATTGTATGTGCGCAGTGAATTCCGACTTTTTGACTCCTGTCCACGCTGGGCTAATATGGTTCAATTGTATACAAAAATCATAGAATATTGGAAAAACATTCCAGTTATTTCACAGGTGCATATTGAGACTGTTTTGAAATTTAAATCTTAAATAGATCATGAGCTTGAAGTATCTTTCAGTGACTATCATTTATCTCAGAAGGGTAATAAAGACGTTCAAAAGAAGTATGCCTCCTATGTCCCAATTTTTCTGTAGGAAATCGTGTGCGAAGCCGTGGGTATCTGGTTGTAATTGGTGTTTTATTGAAAATCAAGAGTTTTCGTTATAAAATACTACAAATTTATTGACGAACTAGCTGTATATCCCTCGGCCAATCGCGCATAATTGCTTTTACTAAGTAATATAAGGACTTCGGTTCTTAAGATTTGCGTGCGAAGCCGTGGGTAACAGCTAGTAGTTTATATTTGGACTAAAAGTTATTAAATGTGATATATTATAATAAACGTCTGCGAGGCTTTTAAAAGAGAAGCGCCAGTTCAGAGTGACACCATTGCCAGTTCTAGGGAGTACACTGCTGTACGAGGCGCAGCTACGTACACGTCTACTGTACGTTCTGTACTATACTGTACGAGAGACAGAAATGACTACAGCAATGTGGCTCATGAAAGTCTGCCCTGTCCAGCAGGTGCAAAATGTATTAACAGTCTTCCCAATGAGATGAAAAGAGCTCAGCAATACACGTTGAAAGCTAGATTGAAATACCAATTGGCGTCAGTGCTTTTCAAGCGGTGGGAATTCCTGTCTACAACTGAAAGAGGGAGTAATCAGAGGGAGCGGCTATCCCTGGAGTATTTATGCATGGAGAGTAAAAGATAAGCGCTTTGTCGACAAACCTCGAACGTTTTATACAATGGTATAATATAACGTGCGTTGTGTCTGACAATACAGAAATTGTCATCGATTTAAACCTATCAGTTTATAATATTCGTTACCTCTCTCAGGCACCTGTGTTACGATTTTATTCTTTTATGTAATACACACTGTCTAGTGCAAGGCCGTAGCCAGCAAGGGGGTCCAAGGGGTCCAGACCCCCCTAAATTTTTAATTACTTTTCTTGTTAACTATTATTATTATTTAAATAATTCAGTATTACTGACATGTACTGCTGAAAGATCGTTCTCAACAAAGAAATAGGTCAAGAACTTTTTAAGGAACATAATGAGGCCTAGCTCTTTGTCCACTACTGGAAAATATCAGCTGTCTGGCCCCCAAATTTTTTTCCTAGCTACGTTCTTGATCTCGAGGCGTGTTTTTCATTTTTCGCAATCAGTGAGGGAAGCGGCAGCGCCTTATTATCAGATCGTTGAAAAAGTTGAAACGCTAAAAAATAGTATACTAATAGTATGTATGCAAGCAGACTCAAATAGCTACTAGTAAGAGGGGATAAAAGCAAAATTGTTCCGCATATTGTGTTTTAGCACTAAATAAATAAATTTTATTGAATCATTTTCATAATTATATCATTATTATTATTGGTGTTGTTATTGAGCTTCAATCACTATAAATATCGTCTCATGTCGCTTTTAATATTCCTGAAAGATGTTACTACGTCATAGTACAATATACGAGTATATCCTCGGTTTCCCATTTTGAGATATTTTCTTATTTTAACCACATTTTCCAAAGGAATGTTTCCTAAAGGACTATTGTTGATTACATTAAAACCTAAGTGCATTACAACTTGTCGATGTACTTCCCGATACCACCATGTAACGGTCGATATGTCAGGTGGAGGCGGCAGAGCGTTGCTGTACGAGACGGATCATTAACCTCCAACACCTCTGTCTCCGCTGCAGCGGCAGATCAGACGGGAAGTGGAGGCGAAGGTGGTGAATTAAGGGATGTTTGGCCTTACACATCCGCTAGCTCACGGTCTAATAACAGTGCCCCTATGATTTGTGTTGATTGAAATTTCATCTGGTGGTTACCGAAACGGCAACACCTAATTCGATCTGCAACCTTCAGAGAAGCGCTTCTGTGCCTATTGGCCTATTGAATTTTGCACATCTGATATACAGGGCGAATTTTTTCAGCGCTGATTAAGGTTGTGAATATGAAACATGTTCACCAATAGACTAGGGATCACCATTCGTTCCTTTTCAAGAAAATTAAGAATTTAAGAATTTCTTACCCGCAAGTGGATTGCTATTTTTCTGTCCACTTAGAGGATTTGTAAATAAAAACAAAGCTACAAAAACAAATTTAATGTTGTGATTATTTACAGACAAAACAAACAGATCTTAACTAAAAAGAACGAAAATCAGGTACATGATTCTAGGAAATCTTCGAAATTCCTCTCGTTTGCATTGATGCAATGAGGAGCTCTTTGCAACTATGATTGTCTTTGTAGCATTTAGAAACATTTGCAGTTTTCTACCACTTCTGCTGTTACAGCATTAGCTGATATCTCTTCCACTTAATGTTTTGGGTAGCCGCAACCCAAAGGAACAGTCAAGCTGGATACGATCAGGGAATCTCGGATGTCAGTGAACAGTGATCATTTCTCCCAATCCGTCGTCTTGGGTACTGCTGGTACGCATAGAGACATAAATATGTCTACACATCATAGAGAATTGTAAAAGAGTTACCAGAAGCCCAAAAACATAACAGAACAGAAACAAGAGAACGGGATTGAAATTTACTGTGCTGAAGCTGGTTCAGCACTGCATAAACTTGTAAATATCATACTAAAATAATAATTATTAGCCTATGATGCGTAAAATGAAATGGCCTTCCTGCTACCATAACCCTTATTTCTTAATTTTCCCGATAACAATTTATTAGCGACAAGTATACTACCAAAAACCTTTGACACAAACTCTACATATCCTAAAGATACAGGCACTTTTATCAAATATGGGTACGTCTCAAACATTTCTACAGACGCTTTATAAAAGTTTTACGATGTAAAACTCTCTCCTCATCTTTAAGTAGAGTTGCTGGTGTTCCACAGGGAAGTTGCCTTGGGCCCATTCTATTCACCCTGTTTTCCGCCACTATGGGTTCAGACTTGCAACATAGTCGCTTGTATTCATACGCCGATGATGCTCAACTGTGTGTTTCATATGAAGCCGGAAGAGCTGACTCAGCAGTTTCCATTTTGAATGCTGACTTAAGCATTGTCCATGATTGGTCTGAGAGGCATGGGATTAAACTGAACAAGGAAAAGTGTAGTGTGTTGTCGATTCCTTCCAATGTGGGTTCGGAGACAGTGGGTGAGGTGTTGCTTGGCAGTGTCAGACTGAAGGAGTGTGAATCCTCAAAGCTCTTGGGCCTCATGCTTGATAGTGGCCTCACACTATCTGGTCATGTAAGTGCTGTTTGTCGGCGAACACTTGGTCGACAGAATGCTATACAAGCATAGGAACATGTTTCCTAGAGAGACCAGGCTTCGCCTTGTCCGGGCTCTTGTGCTCTCTGTGATCGATTATTGCCTCCCTGTCTATGGCAACATTGTGTCTAAAGGAGATTTAGAAAAATTACAGAGGGTCCAAAATATGTGTGTAAGGTATGTATGTGGTTTAAGAAGGTTTGACCATGTTTCGGAGGCTCGACGATCGCTGGGTTTGTTGACTGTAGCTGATACTTGTACCCTGCGCTCCTCATGCCTGGTTTACAGAATCCTGACCACTGGCAGGCCGGGATATCTGAGAGAAAAACTAAAAAGCAGGTCTCAAGTCCGATCTCGCAGTACTAGACAGGATCAAGTGTTGGAGATGCCTCGCGTTCGCCGTGAATTTGAAAGAAAACGATTTGCGTACTTTGCTCCCAAATTATATAATGAACTGTCCTCCAGCGTAACAGGCCAGGGTGTATCTGAAACGACATACAAAGAAAATATATACAAGTATTTAATGTACAATACAAGGTGATATAGCCATATATAACTGTATGTCTAATATTATGTTTGATTTAGTAATAACTATAAAATAAGCTTTTAATTTTTTTAAAACTATAATAAGACATGAGTCGTTTTATAAACCAGCAATTATTGTTGAAAACCGCTCCAAAATAAAGTCCTTATTTATTTATTTCAGACAAATGTGTTCTAAACGGCTTCAACATTCTAAAACTTTTTAATTTTTTCTACGATTACTGATAGTTGAATATACCTCATAACTTTGAAACTATTAAAAGCGTTTTACATTTGTTATATGTTGTGTTATAGTCGGGACAAAAATGGTGCTCAAATACCAAAGGCCGCTACCATTAAACTTACTATTTAATTGTTCTGAGTAACAATCTTATCAAAGACATGCTTAGTTGCTATTCCTGTGCAAATGTTACTCTTGATAAGTCAGAGATTACTGAATACTGTCGAGTAATAACATCACACCTTGATACAAAAATTTTAACGGGAAGGGTTTTGAGATCTGGTGGTCATAACCACGGAGATTCGAACGTATTTCATCTTTAGATTCGTGATCTAGTAGAATGTTATTATTACCGAAGTGACAAAGCGCAGAAGTCTCACTAGAGCACTATTCACAGCGCCATCCAACGGTCAGACCTAGGAACTACCATCGACTGGACCTAGCGCAACATCGAACTCTGTAGACTGGACTTAGTTACTAACCTCTGTGAGATATCTGGGTTTGGATTATCTTTGAGTACCGATTTTTTAATTGATGATACTACAATTTTGAAACATATTACTATAATTTTTAAGTAGCAGTTACTCGCGGCTTCGCACGCAATTTCGTAGATTTTGCACCTGTGTGAGCACTTCAGGTTCGAGTGAATTATATTTCCGACGCCAATTTTGAGCTTGCGTTGTTGCCACGATCAAGAAATTTCATCTAGCATAGTTCTTTTCGACTGCTTCAATAGAGGAGTCTTTGGAGTCAAATTCTGATTTACGTTTTAGGAATTTTTATAAGGTAGATTGGTACTTACTTAATCGCGTGAAAAACCGCTTTAGAAATTATGGTTTCTTAGAAAATTTACTCACTATAAACTTAAAAAAATTGAAAATTATAAACAATGTTTACACAGAACAGTTGATTACATTTTACAGGCTCATTCAATTAATATTACACAAATTTAGAGACCAGAATGGTATTTTAAAGACTAGTTGAGCGTAGCTCTGAGAAATCTTCGAAATAAGAATAGGCCTATATTCATTTCAGGAACTGCAGGAATGTCCATGTAAAATTTCAGTACAATCGGTTGAGTAGTTTACGCGTGAAAACAAAACAAACAAAGGCACTTTCGCATTTATTATTAGAATTAGGATATTCGTGATAAGAAAAATTAAACTGGGATATAATTTTTATTTCGGCATGAAACCTTTAAGAGGGTTACTGACAAAGGAAGTGGATTTCTAAGAAGGCGCAGTCCTTGTGCTATTCATGTTACCATGGGACTAATAATAATAATTTTATTGCCGTAGACAAATACAATATTGTATGGCATGCGTCATGATTAAAATATATAATAATGTAAGTAAAAATAACAAAAAAATACAAATAACAAACAAGTACCCTTAAAAATATAAAATACAATTGTATAATGTATGTAATTTTAAACAAAGAATACAAAAAGTTTGCAAGGTGAAAAGCTAAAGTGCTTCACATAACGGCATCCCTAACCCAACAGAATTTATTAATCCTCATGATCCGCAAACTCACCAACATAGTAGTAGGCTCCTTGCACCAGTAGGCGCTTTAGCTTCCTCTTAAACAGTGGTTTCCTATTTTCAACACGCAAGTCTAAGGGCAGCTTGTTAAACAGTTTACTACCAACCTCAGACGGCAGAGCTTCGTAAGCCTGGAGCCTGTGCTGCGCAGATCTAGATAGAGCTTCCGGCAAAGCTAATGTAATTTCAACGCCGTTTTAATGAGGATTTCAAAGAGGTTTTGGAAAATCTAATGCAGACATATTGTTTTGAAACTCTTAAGAGAAGAGGCTGTCAGGCTTCAGTATAAATGGCTGAAACGTTGTATTAATATTTTTTCATAGGAACATAGGAAATAATCTTCTCTCTCAGCGTCAAAGATACAACCTTCCAGGATTGCCACCATCTAGTGTATGTGACGCCATATGCGAGTACCGTGTACCAATGTCGTACTCCAGCACGGTGTGCCGCAGCCAGTCCACACAGGTGTGTGGCCGACTGCTGCCCACAGTACGGTCGACTGCCCCCATCTGTCCCTGGCCCACACACCTTATGTCCCCCCTGCTGCAATGACCAAAACCAGAATACACCAACCAATCGATCGACCAATCTAGAAGCTCTTTGAATCAAATGTCAAGTTAAGCAAAAATGCATTACCATATGCAGTCTTCCCAGACTTATTAAAGTAGTGTCAGTTTCTGAATTTTAGCCATCTAAGAGGAACGGTTCAAAGGCTAAGCAAAGTGTAGTACTATATCATTTACACCTATATCACTGTTTCACTGAAATTGACAAGATTAAAGGCACGTCCGATTTCAGGTCAGTTCCCGAGAGGCTTCTCGTTCCCTCCGCAGTGGAAATCAATCAATCAATCAAATGTTGTATTGTTCATTATCAATACAACACCGCATAGAACATTGTCATAATCATATACGTATAATATTTATAAAAACTATATTACATACAATATTATTTATACATGCCGTTTCAGATTTAAGATCCCAAAAAATCCCTTAACATGTCTATTGAAAAATGTAATTTATAAACTTACACCGTCAGAGACAAGCCTCTCAAGAATTCCTCCAAGATATTACTCGTAACGTACTCTGTTCATGAGATAATTATTTAGTCTTTTTTTAATATTGAAAGGATTTCACTAGTTTTTATATAGTCTGGTAGAGCATTAAAATATTTTGGCCCAAGATATGAGGTTGTTTTTTAAAGGATATTTTGGAACCTAGGACAGATTTTGAATCGTGTGGAATAAGGATGTATATGTACTGGATGGATGTCACGTTTTAAAAGTAAATACACACATCGAATAAACGAACAAGGATGGAAGGGTAAGGAAATGTTCACGAGGGAATATTTCTCGGCAACTCTCCCGGCTCCCGATACCACAAATCACCCTCACAGTCATTTCCTGCAGTCTAAAAACCCGGCTGAAAGAGGATGACGATGAAGTCCCCCGGAAGAGAATAATACCATATGACACCAGTGGAAAAACATAACCACAATACACCATTTAAGAATAGATTTATTTAAGAATCCAGATAAATATTTAAGAGAAAATATGCAACTGCTTAGTTTCCTACACAGCTGATCAATGTAAAATTTCCAGTTTAAGTCAGGATCTATGTGCATCCTAAGAAACTAACGGAATTAGATTCAAAACCTGCTGCCCTATTATAACATCCTGGCCTGCACAGTGACTCCAAGTAGACCAATGTTTACCATTAAATGTTCAATTTCAGTATACATATAGTAGTGGTGGAGGACACTAAGTTTCAATCCTCTAAGCAAGAACGTATCCAGGAACAAATTTTGGGGGTCCAGGCAACTGATATTTTCCCGTAGTGGACAGAGAGTAAGGCCCCATTTTGTCCCTTCAAAATTTCTTGGCCGTTTTCTTTCAGAAGTACATCAGTAATATTTAATTACTTACATAATAATAATAGTTTACTAAAAAAAGTAATGGAATCGTTTGAATATTTTGGGGGGTCCAGACCCCTTGAACCCCCTCGCTGGCTACGCCCTTGCCTCTAAGTTAACTCTTTCAAAAGTCATCGACTATACAGACGGACACACACAAAGACAGAGCCTTCATCATCAACTGACAGAAGAGATTTCGCTAAACGCTTAGCCAATTAAACTTCACGGTGACTAATTTTAAATATAAAAATACGTTTTGAGGGTACAACCCTAGATTTTACACCAATACATTTATTGTAACATATATTTGTACACAAACAGATATAAACCGAGTTTACATACGCCTGCAGACCCATGGACAAGCATATTGGTTTTATGTTGGCAGAAGGTTTTCCCTCTTAGGCATGTGAAAACCATTCATATGAGTAAATAGGCTACGTGACTTTATTTTGAAAGTGGATGGTTAATTTTATATTAGAACACTGTATTCCAGTTCGGAGGTATATGTTCAAAATTAAATAAAACAAAATCTAGGTCTTCGTGCAGCTAGTTAAAATTAAATAAAATAGTAAATTGACTAGCTAACCAATATAAGCACAGTCACCTTAGTTGCACCAACGTTTATATGCTACGAGTACAACAATTTTGTACTTCGCGTGGAATAAATTGACTAGCTAACTAACGAAATCACACCAGATCTATGAAATCTTGGTTCAGACAGTCTAACCCCGTCGACAAGAGCTACGGAAATGAGTTTCAAACCTATACAAAGAAATGGTTTTTCGTCTCAATAAACGTAGTATATTGTTTTTAGTTATTGTTTCCCCAATTATTTTCTGACAACAATATTTATATATATATATATATATATATATATATAATATATATATATATATATATATATATATCTATCTATATATATAAAAATGAATGTTTGTATGTTTGTCCTTTATGGAATCGTGAACTATTGGACCGATCATGATGAAAATTTGTACGTATATGTATTTTTCCACGGAGAAGGTTTATAAGCTATGCCCATCCCTTTCCCGATTCAGGATTCCGCCCCACTGGTTACAGAAATACCCATAAGAAATGCATTGCAGCAAACATATGTTAACGTCTTTTCAAATTTTTAATCAGCTGTTCTTTGTAAACATATATTACACTTATAGTTTTAAAGCATAGAGTAAGCTTAAGAGAAACGACAAATTTTGTTTAAACTGTTTTTGCAATCACTGTTAAACATAGACTTTACTATCCAGATAATACAATTCAAATTTGACGTAAAAATTCACCTTTAACTGCAATATTTATTTAATATAAACCATGCTCATGCTTGATCAGAAGAGTAATGCAGATATCATAATTACTATCTTACGTTGGCTACAAATATAAAGAATGTTATAAAATCAACCTTAGTTGTTTTTTTTTGACAGAAGTATGGTTCTCAAAACTCCGTGTGTACATATTCTCTCGATCGAGACAACAAAGCAAGCTCAATCGTGGCATCGGAGATATAACTAATTTAATCTAAAATTTATTATAGTAAAAAAAAAATTTACTAAGTAATATAAGGACTTCGGTTCTTAAGATTTGCGTGCGAAGCCGTGGGTAACAGCTAGATAGAGGCAGGAATATGGTACATACCTTCATAATACGCCTAAGAGGCTCACGATGGAACGACTATCAATTATCTCAGCAATGTTTAGAATGTGATAGAAAAAGAATAAGTGAATATAGTGTACTGTTTTCAACGGGAAATTGCGTGCGAAGCCTCGGGCAACTTTTGCAAAAAATTATTGAAATGCGCAGCAAAGCGCGCCGGGCCCGCTAGTATATATATAAAAATGAATGTTTGTATGTTTGTCCTTTATGGAATCGTGAACTATTGGACCGATCATGATGAAAATTTGTACGTATATGTATTTTTCCACGGAGAAGGTTTATAAGCTATGCCCATCCCTTTCCCGATTCAGGATTCCGCCCCACTGGTTACAGAAATACCCATAAGAAATGCATTGCAGCAAACATATGTTAACGTCTTTTCAAATTTTTAATCAGCTGTTCTTTGTAAACATATATTACACTTATAGTTTTAAAGCATAGAGTAAGCTTAAGAGAAACGACAAATTTTGTTTAAACTGTTTTTGCAATCACTGTTAAACATAGACTTTACTATCCAGATAATACAATTCAAATTTGACGTAAAAATTCACCTTTAACTGCAATATTTATTTAATATAAACCATGCTCATGCTTGATCAGAAGAGTAATGCAGATATCATAATTACTATCTTACGTTGGCTACAAATATAAAGAATGTTATAAAATCAACCTTAGTTGTTTTTTTTGACAGAAGTATGGTTCTCAAAACTCCGTGTGTACATATTCTCTCGATCGAGACAACAAAGCAAGCTCAATCGTGGCATCGGAGATATAACTAATTTAATCTAAAATTTATTATAGTAAAAAAAAACAAATTTACTAAGTAATATAAGGACTTCGGTTCTTAAGATTTGCGTGCGAAGCCGTGGGTAACAGCTAGATAGAGGCAGGAATATGGTACATACCTTCATAATACGCCCAAGAGGCTCACGATGGAACGACTATCAATTATCTCAGCAATGTTTAGAATGTGATAGAAAAAGAATAAGTGAATATAGTGTACTGTTTTCAACGGGAAATTGCGTGCGAAGCCGCGGGCAACTTTTGCAAAAAATTATTGAAATGCGCAGCAAAGCGCGCCGGGCCCGCTAGTATATATATATATATATATATATATATATATATATATATATATATATAAATTAATGTGTGTGTGTTTGTCCTTTATGGAATCGTGAACTATTTGACCGATCATTATGAAAATTTGTATGTATATGTATTTTTCGATGGAGAAGGTTTATATTCTATGCCCATTGGTGTAATTCACCACCAGGCAGTGCTACAAAACATATAAGTTTTCAAAGCGCCTGCAAGTTATAAACTGCAATCACGACACAGTTACGTATATTAAGTAGCCAACTATTTGAAGGCGCTAAGATGGTGTATATTTGTCTTAAAAATAAATTATTGATTGAACGTAAAACTTGAATAGAAAACCACTTTATAATAAAGTACTTGTAAGGACACAAATATAAAAACATACACTATTGACAGATTTTCCTGTCCGTGGCTACAAGGCCAAATCTAAATCGGTGTTGTAAACATAATTCGCTTGAACCAGAAGTGCTCAACCACGGGTAAAGCTTACGATAAGCGTTCGAAGCCGCGGGAAACAGCTAGTTTTGAATAAAACACTTGTGAAATTGTTACATACTAACCTTGTTTTATTCATTTCAAGTAAACAAAAGTTTATGAACGGATATGGAATATTGCAAGTTTCGACAGTTCGGAATAGGATATATTGTACGGAAATATAGGAATTTTTGTTCATTAATAAGCTATAACGCTAACTCAAGTAATTAAATCAAAATCTCTTTAATATTAAAAGTAATGAACGGTATTCCATTACACTCGCTATAGGAAATGCAACCCTGTCATAACTTTCCAACTTTGTTCAGAGCAGAATTGTTTAATCAGCTTTTGTCTGGATAAAGTTCGGAGCCTTGTTGATGCGGCATTGTTCCATCGCCATTATCGGCCGCCCTAGCCGCTAACTTTGCAGAGAAATGCGAGCAGTTCGGCCAACTTTGTTAACAGAGACTCGTCTTCCTGTACACAGCTGTATGATAACATAAGCTAACAGTATGCTGTAACATAATGTCGGTTTAACAGACTTAAGGTTGTGAAATCGCTTTTTATTAGGTGCGTTTTTTGTTACGACCTAAATAAAGGCCGTTCTAAATAAAAATTATCGTTGCCTGTAAAGTCGGTTTTACGGGCGAAGATTTTACCTGACAACGTCTTTTTCTCGGTAGAATATTTATTGATATGAATATTATTAAATTGCACAATAGGAACAAGGAATTGAATGAAAATAAGAATTGCACAAATTTTAACTATAGAAATATATTTTGTTTACTAAAACATTGTACATAATTTGAAATTAATTAAAATTTGTTATTGTAAATGGTAAAGTTGAATAAAACATTTACTAAAATTGGAATTTTAAATTCTAGCTAAACACAGTTAAATTCTAACTCCGCGCGTGGTGATTGGTCGGTTTAGTTCGTTTGTTTGGTCGCACTGTTATGACAGGTTAGAGGTTATAATTTGTTATTTTAAATGTTTGACTAGCAATACGCGCTGTTTCTTCTCAATCGACTGATTTACGATTGATTGCAGAGTGATTTAAACTAATAATTTACTTAACACTATCAACATTTGTCAATAGTATGACATAACCTATAAACTCAGTTTCTCAACTTTTGTGTCAATCTAACAATTAATCAATCAATCATAGTTTACGATAATGAAATATCAGTGTACAATTATTTACCTTTATTGTTGTAGTTGTTGTAAATGACGAATCTAAGCACTCCACATTTTCACGAATAAACATAGTTATCTGCTTTATCCCGTGCGGCGGACCCACAGTTATCTGCTTTATCCCGTGCGGATCCCGTGCGGCGGACCCACGGACGGGCATCGTAACGTTACCGGGCGTTACACTTTTTCATGAGTGACTCCGAGCCGCAACCTAATTTAAGACGTTGTCACGTCAAAATGTAAATTTTTTCTATATGTACAGAGTGTCCCACGAAGAGGTTTACGTTTTAGTTTATATTAATTGCCCATTTATGTACCGATCATTTTCAAACTCTAAACAATTAATAAAATGGGTTTTGAAAGTATTCTGTGAAAATAAAAGCTCCCTAACAATTGTAGAAACAAAATGGTGACATATTGAAAATGTTACCATTTTGCTTCCTTTAAAAATTCATTTCCTGAATTACATGATTTGATTATTGCGTTGCGGTTTTAAAGAGCACCTGTTTAATAACGCTCATTGTTGAAAAACAGCTGTTTGATTGAAGAATATTGCTCGTGCTATAAAAACATAACCTAACCTCCTCCATTACAGTTTTATTGAATTGAAGTTCTAGAAACGGCTTTTAATGTTGAACAAAACGTGAAATTTTGTGTGTGGGCTATTGCTTTTGGCGACATTTCAGAAACAATTAGTCAATTACAGGTTGCCTACCCAGGATTTGAACTGGAAGTGTTGTAAAAATAGGTAGGTACCGCAGAATTGCTATATTCTTCTTACAATTCATTTGTTAAGCACTGTTATCAGTGTGTCGCTGTGGATGGATTACAGTTTGAATAATTGTGGACTGTAAAGGTAGGTTTCTAATTTTCTGATATAAATGCTTTATTTCTTTATAATATGACAATAAATAGTTTTACAAAACCAAAAACATCTGTTTTTTACTGTTTTTGTAGTATAGTTTTTCAAAATGCCACCATTTTGTTTCAACAATTGCTAGAGAGCTTAAATTTTCACAAAATATTACTCTACGTTGAACTGTGTAGAGTTTAAAATGTTCAGTTCATAAATGGGCAAGTAATAAAAAATCAAACGTTTAAACCTCCTAGTGGGACACCCGGTATATTGTATGTGAAATTCTAGTTTAATTCACGTTCAATTTTTTACGTTTGTACAGAAATTTACATAGGCATAGATACATATACAGATAGATAAATAGAAACATATCACCGCTGTATCCCATGATCTTTCATGAACATAACCTCAAAAGTACGTATCGAATTTCGAACTCGTTTTTCTTAGCGCCTGATTATAAGAAGTTCCTAAATAACTATTCGTAAACATAATATCCAAAATGGATTCAACAGAATAAAAAAACACATTTAAGAACAGTATAAACTATTAAACTTTTCAAAAAACCCGGTATACAGATATTTCTTTTCTTCTAATTAGGGTTTGTTTCCTTTCATGATTGGAAGATAAGTAGGCTACTGAAATTCAAATTCAACGCTCAGAACTCGCGCAAAATTTACTAAGACGATTAATGATTGTGTTTTTAATTGTTGAAATATAGCCGATAACTAATTCTTACATAAATTTAACCTCTCCAGTTCCTGAGATACATATATGTAAGCTTAGAAAGATTCCTTAAATCGAGAAGATTGTGGCTCAACAATACACTAATCGAATTGGTGCGGCACGTGTACATTACTAGGTCTACATACGGACGGTTAATGTGCTGTGTAGATACATTACCCACTTTAATCTAGCTTCCTATAACCAATCTAATTGCGGTATTATGGCCAGAAAAGGTGTGGATTATCTGATTATCATAGGCTACAATCTGTCCAAATTGTGACTGATGTTCTTTTTTTGTTAAGATGACAATTGACCAGCTTATTATACTTCGGCCCAACTCTTTTACGCTCTTAGTTTTGCTCGTAAAATTACAGAAGATGGTTCTTAATTTTAAAAGACTTATTATTGAGCAACTTTAGTGAGCAACGCTTTAGTTTGTCTTGTAAATGTTCTACTTTTTGAATATCCAAACAATGAAGTACAAAATTCTACACTTTTTTAATAACCAGTAAAATTATAAATAAAATCATAGGGTGAGGTTAACTTTCGTGGAGTTGCTCTCCCCCGCAAGGTATTTCAGTTATAACTCTTAAACTGAAAGAACACTAACGAAGGAGCATTCCTACGTTGGTTGTAGGGAAGGTAACTTCATTTGGGGGAGGGGGAAAAGTCCAGACAACTGATATTTTTCCGTAGTGGACAGAGAGTAAAGTCCCATTTTGTTCCTTAAAAAGTTCTTGACCCGTTTCTTTGTTGAGAAAGATCTTTCAGCAGTACATGTCAGTAATACTGAATTATTTAAAAAATAATAATCGTTTACTAAAATTGTAATTGAAAAACTTTAAAATTTGTGGGGTACGACCCCTTAAACTCCCTTGCTGACTACGTCCTTTTAGTGATGGTTTGTTAATAACAGTGACCTACTAGCTGAAGAATATGTGATAGGTAATATAGAGTAGCCTTGAACTTGTAGGTGTATGCTTACAAAGGATATATTCAGGATAATGTAATAACTGTATAACCCCTTTAAGTAATAACAAAACCGATTTAAAATTGTACGCCCGTTTGGTTTACAATAACAAATTACAACCTTGATAATAAAAATTGCATAAATAAAACATTGCATTGTTTTTAGATACTTTAATTCAACTATAATGATATGATTGTTTTACTTCCCGTATTATCCATCAATATGACTAAAGTTAAACTCCTGCACTGTTTAGGCTGCAATTGCTACTTACACTCGCAGTTTTATTGCCGCCTCATAGTTGAAGGCGTTGTGTAAAAGTTACGTTTATAGCAGTTGGGACAAGTTCGTGTTACCTACAAAAATATCAATATTTTAGTAGGGCTTACCTAGAACCTTGGTGGTGGAAACTGGAAAAATTCATACTTTTCATATTTTAAGAAAACTTTAGGCTTACCTAAACATTGTGCTATTAAAAACCGGTACTTTCGTATTATCTGGAGACCACTATTGTTAGAACAGTTTTTTTCCTGATACCTAAAAAACTACATTATTAGAAATAACAGACTGTATGACGTTCGATTCTTGTTTTCTTTGTCTCCCAGAAAGAAGCAATATCGATGTCGGCGAGGAGGCCACTCTGTCCCTACTTACTTCTTGTTATTACGCGATATAAGTATGTTTAGATTAGGCTATCATAAACATGTAACCAGTAGTACCAAAGTTGAAGATAACCTTTACGAGCGCTTAAGTGATCTGAGCTTGAATTGTGGTACTATCTCAAGGGATGTTTTTCTTTTCTTGGCAGAAGTGCGGGGTGGCGCCGAAGCTCGCACTGATGGCTAGGGGCATTTCCAATCGGTACTTTCCCGACCTCAGATCAGGTCCTGGATCCTCCAACTTTACCGACGTCAGATCACGTTGGACGATCTGGCACGTGATCTGAAGTCGAGAAAGTGCCGATCGGAAATGTCCCTAGCCATCAGTGCAGGATTCGGTGGCCTTATAATGGCATATAATTTTCACAGTTAGACAAATAAAGACTGTTCTTTCTAATAAAGTAGGCTAGTTGTTTAGGTCCCAGATAAGAAAAGCTGTTAAAAAATGAAAAAATAGTGGGCTCAGGATACCATTAAATTACCGGAAAACACTTATATTAAATCCTGAAATATCCACATTTACTAATGACTGCACGAACAGGGAATCAAAATGACAGTTTCTAGGGTTTTAGCAAAAATGTATTTTTAATGTTGTGTAGAAAAATAATGTTTAGTGTTTAGAACTGGCCAGGCAGTTTGCTGAACATTGCATTAAAACATGTACTCGCTCATTTTCACCACAGACAACGTTAATTACAAATTATGACACATTTCTCTTAAGCAATTTTAGTTACTTTTATATATTACCATTTAAATGGTTTGGGATATACACATTACGGTTTAAATGTAAAGGATTGCATTTTTAAATGTCCATTTCTGAAAAAAATTCATATCAGTTTGTTTTGGAGGTAAAGTGGTTTTCTTGACTTTTCTTTGAAATTGTTGAATACAATACAGGCTTTGAGATAAAATCATTAGAACAATTTTAAATCAATCTGCGTTTTGGTTTGAAATACATTATTGCCCACAGTAGAAGTGGATAAAATAAAAAAGGGCAATAAAAGTTTAATGAGCTTGAAACACTAATACTTAAACTAAAATCTGACATGACAGATAGAGATAAACAAGATTAGGTTCAACTGTTGGTCAATGACAATGATTTGGAGAAAACTATTGACTCCTAAATTTGAACTATGGATTTCCCATGCAGAATTATTTCTAACTTGTGTATAACAACCTCAAAACTGAACCTTTCAACCATCTTGTTTTGTCTAAAATACCACAGACCATACTTCATAAATGGTTTAGAACTTCTCAACATCCCTGTTACAAGTCAGCTACCAGGCATAATCCAGCATGATGATTATTTCTTCAATCGGCCACCACTGGTTCCGGAGATGCTTGAGATTCTGTCTATAAAAGGGTTTCCTCCACCCACCCCAGAAGGGTAGATCATCTGCTACAGGCATAATAAGAAGAAAACAATAAGTAACATAAAAAATTCACATATTTCAAGACGATTTTTTAGATTTGAATAAACTTCTGGATTGTTTTGTTAGTGAAGTACAGTGTATAAAAAACCATGGATGTACTTTTAGTTCAAATATTCGTATTGCTGGAGAAATTATGTCATATCGTACATAAGTCATGGAATACATTTTTAGTATTGGTTGTATCATGTACCTGTAAATTGGCTTATTTTGAAGCTGTGGTAAAAATGGTTAATTGATCAATGTACTCAAAGCCAATACAGATTTCTATTATTTTCATTTATCCATTATTGTAAATGGTTAGCAGGAAACTGTATTTACTTGTATTGTAATATTAGATTATTTATAGGTATTGAAATTCAATATTAGTATATTGGAGAATCAATAGTAATTTCTTAATAATTTAGTGTTGTTGCAACCTAGAACCACGGTCATCACATATGTATCACATTCATGCTGGTTCTTGGGTAATGTTTTATGTAAATGATGTGGTAGACAATTAAATATGCCCCATTCTTAATGATTATGCAAATGTTGAGCTTAGTTCCATTTCACCTTTTGCTTATTGCAGCGTCTTAAACCTGACACGTCAAAGACTTCTAAGAGATCCAACAAGAATATGGGACAAACTCTTTGCAACAGAGACCTAGACCACAAAATAGGTCTGACCGTTTTACTCAGCAGCTATCTAGATGAAGACGTTTTCTCATTGTTCCATCAGCTGCACAATTGAGTGCACTGAGAAATTTTAGACTCGATCTCAATTCATCATACTTTCTACTTATAAAAGAGAGGAAACATATGTTTTATTGTTGTTCCTCAAGAGATAAAGATGCCAGCTGGTCTAAAGGCAATACAACAACTGTTACAGAAAACTCTTTTAGTATATGACTGAATTTTCTATCATTAGGAAGATAAAATTAAAATGTTTATAAATTTAGAGTCAGCTAAGGAATGACCACTCAGTTAGAGAGGGATTACTTGTATATGTCAATATTGCTACTATAGTACGAGACATATCAATTCAAGACTGGGATGTGGAACTGTGTTGCCAACTGTAACGATAGAATAACTAGTGATTGGATAATCTATAGAATTCAACAATCGAGCGATCGTTATTGCTCATCTATCTTCCTCAATCAGACCTTCACAACTTAAATTAACACGTGTTTACACTACGACATAGAACGAAAGCAAAACATAATAATATAATAACATGCAGAATAATCAAACGGCGAAGAAGAAAACGATGTAAACAACCGAAACAAAGAGAGACATTGTTGCGTCACCTCATATTAACCCTTTGAGTGCCAACGTCCGATTTTACCGGACGTTCGGGAAAAAGTCACTAAAAATTTTAACCTGTAATATTTTTAAATAATATCATATTAAAATGTTTGTGAAGAATCGTTCTTTTCAAAATAAATTGTTATATTACACTTCCGATCAAACTTTAAATTATGAAACTCACATATAAAAATTTTTGGTTGCCATAGCTACCAGAAACAATGTGACAATAGTTTCTTAAAAGTTGTATAACTTACTCATTATTGAAGACAATAATATAAATTTTTCAAGATTTACAGACAACTGCATACACTTTCCAGTGATATGGACTAAGAAAAGCATATGAATTTTTTTTGTCATAATAATTTGGTTGAAAAATGAAATTAAAAAATATTTTTGAATTTTTTTTAGGTTAAGTCCATTTTTGGTATTCCTAAATTTAGTGTTATGGTAACTTTGTTATTTTATGTTGATTAAACAGAGTTTTCAGAGAAAAATAAAAAAAGAATCATGTTGATAGCTTCTTAAATAACCGAACTGTGAATTTTTTTACTAAAGCCTTCCAAAATGCCTGAAAAAGGGCTGACACTTTTAGGTACACCCACTAGAAAAATACCTGGCACTTTTCATCAGTATACCCACTCAAAAAATACTTGGCACTCAAAGGGTTAAAAATCAGCTGATATGAAATTTTGGCAATGCCACAAGGTGAGGGGGGAAGGGGGGTGCAGTAACTGCCCATACGGCCAGGCTTGCTTTGATGAGTCTCGCACTATAGTGATGAATAAGGATGAACAATGAAACTATGTTTTATAAAAGAATCTGTGTTCTTTTATTGTCAGAGTACAACACAAATCACTGGACGTAACCACACTTCAAAATGAGTATAATATTTTGCAACATTTAAGTACTAAAGGGGTTAAAGATACATAAAAAAGTGTTAAGTATATTACGAAATTAAATGATCATGTCTCATTGTTCTTAGAAACACAAGTAAAAAAAAATTAACTTATTTTCACAAGGAATTTTAAAAATGTTTTTCCACATGAACATTGCAATTAAACTAAGTACCGCCGCAATAATGTTGTATTCTTTCGCATTGTTTAGAATTTATTTAAAATACAAAAGAATGTATAATTTATTTTAAACATATTTATAAATATTAGTTTCAAAATGTCAAATTTAAATTTAAACTTCTTAAACTCTATGATACAAGCAACTCTAGTAACTAAACTGAACTCACGATTAATTATGTATCTATCATGTAATGATACAAAATCATTATCATCATTTACTTAATTATTTGTTACATATAATTGTGTATCATGGTTGTCATCAAAAAATTTGTACAACCTCTTCTTATTATTATCTACTAGGATTTAATATGAAAGCACTGTAATTCAAATGTATTTTATATGTGCATGTAAAATAATTCGTGGCTGTGATTTGTTGTTAAGTATTATTTTATTTGTTTGTCTAAACTAATTATGGACTACAGTTAAAAAACCAAACTGTAAATAATTTCCCAATACTCATATTTAATTTCCAGAATGAAAATTTTCTTTGATTTTAGGTGATTCTTAACTGTAGACTCTTTGTTTTGTTGAGTTGGATGAACGGTTTACCATCAATATCTGTAAGATTTTTCAGTTTTTAATAATGATAAAAAATCATATTTGTTTATATACTTAACTTAGAAACAGTTACAATAAAAATTAATTAGTGCATAACTATTATAAACACAAAACATACAATCTTATTAGGTTAAAATGTATTAATGTTAGATTTGTATAAGGTAAGAACATTATTTGAGTTAATAATTCGGCAAAGACAAAGAAACTTAAAGTACCCAGTAAAATATTGTATTTGGAAAATATTCTACTGACTGACTTCGAAAGACACTTTCACCTCATTTAACTTCTGGGTTTATTAAATTAACACTTCTGGTTTACCATGTTACAAATACATACATTGTCTTATTGATCAATGGGAAATTTCTATTCCAAGGAATAATTAGTTGTGATTCTAAATGACCTGATGCAAAGACCACTACCAGTTCTTCACCAACTCTGACGGTAACTACGTTCAAGATAAGAGTTGGCAAAGAATACTGTGGAAGGATAACACGATTTCGGAAATTTGTCATAGTTTTTTATTACTAAAATGTGTTATACTCTTTGTAACATATAACGATGGCCAATTTCCAAAATCCTGTTATCTTTCCAAACCTTTCATCGTCAATAACAAACTTTAAACAAAGAATACTGTGAAATTATGCTTATCATAACTAGCAGGATGCACCTTTAAGGATAATTTGGACACCTTGGTCATCAAATCCATTTGATTAAAAATAAAATTAGCTTTGAAAATATGTTTAGATGGCACTTACCCATCTGACACGCCTTTTACAAGTAATTATTAAAAAATACCAGTACATTAATAGAAGTATCCAAATAGTAAATTTTCGAGTTAAGACAAGTTGACAAATACTTGCAAATCCAAATACTTTAACACGACAATCCAATATTGTCCATTTTATACTAAAGAAAGGATGTGCAAATACTGTACAAATTATTTCAACAACAGCACAACCTATAAACAGTCAAAACAACTTGTTGAAAATTGAAGTTTTAAAAGTGGATTTGTTTTAACCCTTTGAGCACTTTTCGTCGCGGGCACGACTAATTAATGCCTATTATAACGGCCAAAGTCGTGCCCTCAACTATATAACAGGACTTTGTTTTATATTCATATTATAATGGCAGGAAAATAGTCCAAATCGGTATCATTTGAAAGATGAAGATTTATTGTAGTACATATAATCGCGACAATGCATAATTGTGGAGGCAGTGCATGACGATACGATACAACTGCGTAATGCTGACAGCTGACTGCAGTGTTGCGTGATTTTCAAACTTGGATCTTGATGCTTTGGAACATTCTAATGAAATTCAGGATGTTTTAGATGAATATGTATCTAGTGAAAACGATGCAAGTGACATTGAAGCTCCTGATATACCTTCAGACATTTCACTTCGTGATTTTGTGAAGTGGCAGTGGTGAATAGTACGAACCGGACCCTAATGAACCTTGAAGCTAGGGTCAAATTACGCTGGTGCACAGTTTGCTAAATCAAAAAAAAGAGGCCGAAGCAGATTTTGGTGTCCTGGCTGTAATACAGGTGTGCACAGGGAATGTTTCCACTTATTAGAACATTTCTGGAGACCCTTAGGCCTGAGAGAAAAAGAAAGGCATCACAAAGCAGACACTCAGAGTAAACACGGAGACAAATTGTGTATATACTTGTGATTTTTTTCAATTTTATAGTTTGGTTTTTAGTTTAAATATAAAAAAAGTTTATATATTTGTAAAACTTATTAAATTTGGAATAAAATGGCTATTTTGAAACTGTGTTTTTGTGTACATAGTGAAATCTTGCGTAGTGGATGTTTGGACATGACAAAATTGTGAACATTTTATTTCACTTCGGAGGGCTACATACTTGAACAGACAGAGGGCAAGTACAATACTGTTATACTTCTTTTGTTCCTTATCGTTTTTTGAATACATTGATATATTACATGAACAATTTAATTACAAAATTGTATTTTATACAGTGTTTTAAAAAGAGATCTGTAAACACGCCAAAAAAAGCTGTGGCACTAAGGGAGTGGATATGTGGCACTCGGAGGGTTAATATTGGTTTTTCACACAGAAAAACTATTATGGTAGTTTAAAAACCGGCAACACACAGTGGACTCTAGGCCATTTTAACAGATCTGTTTCCTGTTGTGATTAAACAGTGGAGATGAGAATCTTTAGAATTGGCACATCAGTAAATAAACTAACATCTTTTTTAACACATAAACACATAAACACATGTTTGTTCTGCATGTTACTTTGGTCTCCAAATAAATTGTTCCACACCTCCCTGAGGTAATTTTGGAGGTATGTAACATTGATTAGCACAATTTGCCCTATATTATTTATACAGTAATTTGACACTTATTGGAATCAAAAAATATAAACTTTCACCATCATTACTGGAGATATATTTTGGAGAAGGCATAATATTGACAATTAATTGCCAAAGTTTTGAGAAAAAGTTTACAACATAAGGAAAAATACATATTGGCTTGTGTACTTCAATGAATATAGTCAACAAATTGGTTATTTCCCGTGCACATGATTTACAGTAAAATGTTAATTACATAAACCCACTTGAATCTGTTTTTATTTTTATTCCAAATACAATACTTTACTTCATTTTGTAACTAACTTAAAATCTGACTTGTTTGATCACTCAAAATATGTTTGTAAAAGAGAACTTACATCTATAAAAATAAAAACAACAAAGTTGATAAGATGAACTAAAAGTAAACAATAAATACAGTACTTAAATCTTTACTCATAAATGGCTGATAAAAATGTAAATAAAATACGGAAAATGAGTTTTAAGCTACTTACATTTTATTACATTAGGACAAAATGCAAGTTAAAAACAAAAATCATTTTAATTGCTCAAATTAACATTAAACTTAAGCTTGTATACAATATTAACTTACTCTGACATAATTAAATCCACATAGTAAAATTGTCACATAATATAATTAGTATTCCATATATAAAAATTAAAATAAAATTACAGTTTTTTTTATCCTCTTGTGTATTCTTCAATTAAGTGTCTTGATATGTCAATACATCACAAACAATATCTATCTTTCAAAGGAGCAGCAGGTGGGTCCAGGAAATAACAAAGTGTATTTTAGGATGCATCGATGCAGCTTTACATCTGAAATTGCAAATAACAAAATTAAACAATAAAACAACAAAGTTCTAAAATTAACTTAGTTTAAACAATAATTATAATTTATTTCAACTGGTGACTACAGAGTGTCATTTTGTATGATGTTCGTAATTTCAAAACAACCAGATAGTAATAAAATGTTATGATGAATACTCTCAGGTTAAGCTATATGTCAACAATACTGTATTTTGTTTTATCTTCTTTTTCGTGTTTTAATTTCAGACCACCATCAATATTTTCTTATCTCCAGTGCTCCATCTGTTATTTGTATGTATATCCAGTATCATATTTGCACTAGAAATTATTTTTTAATCTACATAAAGGAATAAAAGGGGTACAATAAAAAGCTTTCTACATCAATACAAAAATGCTATGACATTTAAATTTACCCATTTTTAAAAGTGTGTAAACTATGATATTATTTTGAAAAGAACAAAATTATTATTGTATTCTTTGTTTTATTGATTTTTATATATAATCTGTCAAAAACAATATTTCCACGGAGGCCAATAATGTTTTCACTAAAATGTTTGAAAACAATCCTGAAAAAATGTTTGATTCAGTGGTTTTATTGTTAATTTTATTAATTACTGTAGTTTATAGACTAACATAAAATAAACAACTTATAAAAAATAGCATGAAAGATAAAAAATACCACAAGTAAAAGTATTAAAATGTAACGGTTTATTAGTGTCTTTTGAAAAATAAACATACTACGTAAATGTTTATGATTCTATAAAGAAATAATTTTACTATTTCCAAAAATTACGGCATGTAACAGTTGATACTAATCTACCAATAAGCTATGCCAAAATGAGGCTGATTGGGTCTAGGCTAGTATGGCACAATAGTTCCAGTAAAAACAGAAACTAATTATTAAAAATGCTCTATCTTATCACTTCACAACACTTTAATAACTATAAAACAACAAATAACGACTACAACACTTTATGATAACAATATGAGCTGAGAAACGCAGTCAAGATGCACTAAGTATAGGCTTGGCAAGATAAGACGGCTAGAACATAGACTGAGTTTAGCAAACACTTTTTTTGGAGGAAAAGATTGCGCTCATCGTGGCTTACCTGTAAACCAAAATAAACTTGCTGTATATCACTCTTTCAAGCATCTAACTAGCATTTTTTTACAGCGACTACTCAAAGAATAATGTAAACTAATTAATACGGTTGTTATGTTGAAGTGCAAAATTGGCACTTCTGTAAATTACATATTTGCAAGGCTTGTGCAATCTGCATCTCGTTTCCAGCAATACAAAGAAAAAGAGTATTTCTTTTCAGTTGTGGTATTTTCTTTTTATTTGGACATCACGGCTCGTCGCACTAAGCAATGAAAAATGTATTACTTACGTCTTTTTCACAACACAAATTCGAGGAGGAAATACCTTTTTTCACTTACCTCATTCAATTTACGCAACTATAAAGGATAAAACCTACTGAAAATTATAGTAGTAGTTATTGTAGTCTTATCTTATTTCATAGATTATTATCTTCTCTTTTGGCACCAAAAATATTTAGATGACTATTCTTTATATAGCTAAATTAGGAAATGGAAGCAGCACACATTGCTTCACCAGATCTGTGTATTGCGTGAAGCAACGCTCTGCGTGAAGCAACGCTCTGCGTGAAGCAACGCTCTGCGTGAAGCAACGCTCTGCGTGAAGCAACGCTCTGCGTGAAGCAACGCTCTGCGTGAAGCAACACTCTACGTGAAGCACACTCACGTGTTGCTCCATTAATATTACAGTCAACTCACTCATAAACCCTCAAATTGATACATTAAAACAGAAAACTTGGAATAGGATCATTATGGTTCAATCATAATTAGCCATTTACCTGTCAAATTCATTCAAAAAACTCCGAGACCTCTTGCAGCTCTCTCTCCCGAGCCTGCTGATGAGCCCACCTGACCTCGGCCAACCTCTCGCTCACCTTCCACTTGTCATGGAATATCTGTTTGTTGCAGAGTGGACACTTCTTCCCACCTGACACACAACATCATACTTACAACATACAATAGTTACACATGCTTTACACAAAACCCAACGATTTTGCAGCTAATTCTTTATTTAACTCTGAGCAAGGAGTTAAAAATCTCTGCCAGTTATGGCTAAAATGCATACCAGTTTAGAGTTAAGCTTTCCTATTAGATAATATATTTTTTATTTAACATAACGGCCATCGGATACGTGTACATCGGACAAATGAAACAATGCTGTAATAGGCTAAGAGTTACGTTTTCCAAAAATATGTACGTACCACAATTTACTTACAGCTCTTTCTGTCTATTTTGTAATTCCATGCATAAATTAATATGTCAATATAATTGTATTGCATAGTAGAATGAATATATAATATCAATATGGAGAAACGCCCTAAATCAGCCGTGGTTAAGTCAGAAAGATGCCATCAGTCATCGCCTCTCTTACTGTTGTTAGAATTTCAAGTGTATTACCAGCTGTGCTGGTTGGAAAGGACCTATCTTTGCACCAATCTTCTGTTGCTTTTTTATTATTTATCACTAACTAGTTGTCTTTGGGAATTTTGTATCAATGCCAAAAATTCACATTTTTAATAAGTTTGTTAAAAATACAAACTTATTAAAAACAACTTGGGTTGTTACTTTGGGTTATTACTTGGGTTGTTTGTAATATTTTATAAAAATGTTGCAACTGTGATTTTCTACGCACAACAATTATTTGTAATAGAGATAACACACCTCAGCTAAAATTTGTGAGAAATATCTCAAGGCATTTACATTTTTCTTACACTAATAATGCAGTGGTCATATTTTTATTACAGAGATTTTCACTAGTCTCGGTAGGTCACAGTTAAAACAGTACTATGCCTAGGCATGTAGCAAACATTACCTTTGAACGGAGGGGTCTTCATGTAGGTGATGAGGCATTGCAGATGAAACAAATGGCCACAGTATACTCTCTCCACGTGCATGTCTGCTGATTCGTTTTTTTCCACATTCTGGACATTACAAAAACATATCATTTAACAAGATGCAAATAACAAGTGTATTTAATGATGATGGTAATACAATAATACTCATACTAAAATATAATAATTAATTTCACTCTAGAAATTCAGGATCGTTCAGTTGTTTTCTTACAGTTTTGACTCTGAAAGAAATAAACGTAAAAAACTTCAACAAAATAGTACTTTTACTTTACTTTAAGAATTTAAAAAATTATGTGTACAATCTTTATTTTGCGTTACATAATCTTTTATAACAATGATACAAGGTTCTTCTTTTAAAAAAACTATAGTTTATTACAATTTATTGGTTTATAATGACATATACATAAGGAATATTGAAATATATACATATTCGTTTGAAATGTATAGGATCTGATGAATGAACCCAGTAGAGAACAAATAAACCCCTAAAGGTTAATACATTATAAATAAAAAGTTATATAACAAAAAAACATATTAAAGCAAATATATCAATGGTGGCAACCGCGCACAGATTAGATTACTAGATTTGGAAAGAGCATTATAAAATCATTCATAATCTACCAATTAAAGGAATTAAATATAATATATTGCAAAATATATTTTAGAGACCATTTTCGGTAAAACTTTTTTGGTTAGAAGTCAGATATATTGAAGCTATGTAAAACAAAACATTGTATTGTGAAAAAAATTACATTGATGACTGTAGTTTAACACCATGTACTCTTCATAATTTTACCTTTTTATGTAAGTATACACATCACTTAAGTTTGTTACATAGAGTATTTTTTTTGAATTATTGAAAATATCTTGTATTCTGTCTAGAGTATTTCAGTCGAAGGGTTAAGAACAAAGCAAAATGAACCAAATAATAAAATGAATAGCACTAGTTAATAATTCTATTACACTAATTTACAACAATTGCCACGTTGTATGCCAAATTAAATCTATAAAGAAAGCTGATAACACACAATGACTACAGATTATTCACCTGTGGATCTGGAGGGAGACACTGTTCCTGACAGAACTGACATTTATCTTGAGGAATCGTTTTGACTGCCTCAATGAGGAAACTGACCGTGGGCAACACAGACGGTTTTGGACTGAAGGCGTCTGACGGCTTCCTCTGCAGCGGTGGCTCAATACACTGTCTTGAAATCTCTTTAGCTTGAGCGATGAAGAAACGTTCAAACAACGGTGGGAAGTTTGTGTCCACATCCTCTAACCTGATAAATATTTTAACGCAGAGCAATGGTGAGAAAGGTTGATTCAAAAAGAATGTTACGCTCAGCTCCAGTTCACCTTCCACTGAGTGCAGCGTCTGAAGTCTAATGCTGTGACAGATTTGACTGTTGGAATCTGAAATCAACATTTATTTGAAGAGATCCAAAACAGTTGACGACGGAGAAGCTCAAAACGAACTGTCTACGTCGTTTTGACATCAGACACGACTATAAACAAATGTTATAAAGATGAAGTGGTGTTCTCACTGTCTCATCAGGTACACAATTGATTGCAAGGTGAATTGTAGCTGAACTTAATATTCTTATTGAATCAACCCTTCCCACCATTATGTGTAGAAAAATTGGTTGCTCCACAATGATTTCAAATCGTCTCAGAAACATTTTAGTGCACCCAATTGTGTACCTGAAGAGACAATGAGAATAACATTTCATCTTGATTACACTTGTTTGTAGTCAATGTGTCTCTGATGTAGAAATGATATAGAGAGTTTGTTTTGAGATTCTTCGTCGCAAACTGTTTTGGATCTCTTCAGATTGATGTTGATTCCAGATTTCAGGAGTCAAATCTGCCACAATGTTAGACTTCAGAGCTGCACTAAGTGGAAGGTGAACTGTAGCTGAACTTAACGTTCTTATTCAATATTTTAAGTTGTATTTTATAGTTAAAGCTCATACAACTTGTGTCACTTATAATTGGCAATACCATTTTCTGTACATACTTGTCATCTGACAGAATCCAGCAATAGTGTTAAGACCGTTACAAGAAAACCAAAAATACACTCAATCTAAACTAAAGTACATCATTTGTTATAACAATACTAGCTGTTACCCGCGACTTCACACGGCATCTTTAGAACTGAAGTCCTTATATTACTTAGTAAAAGCATTTATAATGTAATATGATAGGAGCCCTATAAAAATTTTAAAACTTTAGTAGGCATACATCAGGTAGATAATGCCTAACATAAAGTGTTGTCTAGCAGTGCCTCTTTGTCGTTTATTCATCCATTTAGCAGATCCCCACATCCTCTCAACTTGTTGAGTGTTTGCGCTGGTTTCAGGGTCAACAAAATTATACCGATGGTTGAAGGTGAAATGTTGAAAACCAGCCTCCTCCAACTCGGCTGTCTTATAACTGGCCATAATCGCTGGAGCGGCCGGCCGCTGAACCTTGACCAGGGGGGAAGGGACAGGTATTGCGATAAGATAACACCGGACGTCTATTTTGGGCAGTTACCTTAACAACAACCATGCTTCTAAATTACCAAATATGTTGATGTTTTAAAATAATAATAGTGTGGTCGATATAATACGTAAGTACCAAAATGAATGTATTTATTAATAAAAATAAAAAAGAACTGTTTATTTGAAATAAATTTCAATCCCTTGTAAAATGTAACTTAATTGACGAATAATAACAAGATACGTAGTATACGTTCACTTGTGACAACTGAGAGAGCAGTAATACACGCCACGGATATGTTTGGTTATGGCTCTGTAGGAGACGCAAAACTGACGTGCAGGTGGTCAAAGTTAGACAAAGGGCACTCCCTTCCCCTGAAGCACAGTGAAGTTCGTTTATAAATACTTCCTTGGCAACCGCGATAAGCACGGAGCTTGCACCAGGCATTTCGAAGGCCTTTTATGGACTAAACAACTCTCCAAAAGACATGATATCGGATATAACTGTACTTAGCGTTTTGGTCAAAATATACCATTCTAATATTGAATTCACGGCATGGGAAGGGTTAAAGTATATTCAACATAAACATAAATTTCTATCAATATCGACTAATATCAGTTGAATGATTAAATTAATATTACTATTTAATTCATACAGTACTAAAAACAATAAAACTAATAGCATATATAGAAAAAAGTTGCTTACAAAAACAATACACAACGTAAATAACAACGGTTCACTGACTGACGTGATGATTCATTAAAATACTAACTTCAACATATAGTCATGTTGGGGACAACCAACAAAATGATAACACTATTACAATAGGCTTCTTAAATATAGCATAAAAATTTCTCAACACAGAATCAGACTGTGTGCGGCCAACACAAGTTTTAAAAAATAAGGTCACTAATAAATATATACAAATCAGAAAGACTTACCCAACGTTTTTAAGAGGGTAGTCGTCAGGCACTAATATTTTTGCTCTTAAATAGTAATTTCCCTGTTGAACTCTTAAGATGAGAGAAGATGTTTTCTGACGGACTTTCAGTTCGTCCAGATCACCCTGTAACTGCTTCTTTAAGGCAAGGACCTCATTGTAGCAACAGGACAAAGGATTCTCATCAATAAAATTTCTTAGAAGTTTGAGAACCTTTAAAATCTGAAAAATAAACATAGAGTAGTATAGAGAACTTTCACATAATTAATGATTTATGTATTATGACAACTCATATTTAGACAATAGACAATAGACAAACTCTTTATTAACAAAACATCAAGAATTGCAATGGCGTCAAGTTTTACAAAGTTGGTTCTTTATCTGCCATCCTGTTCTTCTCCTTTCCAGTTCATGAACTCATCCATGGAGTAGAATGGTCGGCCGGCCAGCCATCTGGTTAGTTTGGTCTTCAATGTGTTTCCTTGTAGCATTTTTATGTCCTCCGGAAGGTGGTTGAATAGTCTCCTGCCAATGTAGGATGGTTTCCTCGTAAACAGAGCAGTGCGGTGTTGTGGCAGGTGGAAGTTTAAAGCTTGGCGCGTGTTATAGTTATGAAGGTTGTGGCCTCGTTGTAACTCCTCTTTGACAGCATGCATTATGACCTCTCTAATGTAAAGGCTAATGATCGTTAAGACACCTTCATGAATGAAGGCGTCTCTGCACCTTTCCCTTGATTTACGGTTTGTAATCGGGGATTACAATATTAGTCGCACACTAAAGCATAAAGAAACTTCAAAATAAACAAACATAATAAAATAGCCTTTTGAATAAAAAATAAGAATTAAAAAAACTTTAATGGCTGAAAAATGTGACACTAGGAAAAACCTGAGCCAAATGCAAAAGAACGATACAACAAATCTAGCAGTACAGCACCAGTACCACTACAACAAATAAACCACATGCACAACACTAATTTTGTGTGGTGTACTACAAACCGCCACACATAAATAGTGATAAAATGTTTTTAACCAAGTGTAAAGACAGTTTAACACAAAGAAAAGAATCTATACAGATCCTAGTTTTATTTATTATCTGATAGTTTTTACTACGTTATTCATGTATACAATACGGGATTACAACAAACTACCAGAATAAAATTTTTGTACTAAAATCTATAAACTACCATTCCTATGAATAATATTACCAGTTACTTGCTTTTTTAATAACCACACAACACAAAATAACATGTTTTTACAAATTAAATAAGTACATTTTCATACTAAAATAAAAGATTACATTCTATAAAGATATAATTCTGTGACACTGGCCTTTCTCTGGAAGTATTTGCAAACCCAACAGTTTAAATTTAATGTACTAAATTTATCTATTACTCGGAGATGTGACTAAGTTATCCATTGAGATTATTCTGTACCTGTGGTTTTCCCAAGTATTTTTTTGCTTCCTCTTCACAAACAGTTGTAACTTTCGCTAACAGCTGATCCACCAATGTTTTTGACTTCAACTCAATCAGGAGAGGTGATGCTGGGTAGTCCTCAGGGAATTGGATGCAGATAACCAGCTGTTTGAATTGAGTTCTTCTGCAGAAAAAAATCACAAAATGAATAGTTATACTAAATCTCAAATACAGCATAGGTCGTTAACTTCTTTCATGAACTTGCTAAAGCACTGTGTGACACATTCAACACTCAATATATATCTAAATTACCAATTGGTTTGTATTGAATGTGAATTGAAAAATTTACTGCTATATATTGAACTGTTGAAATCACATTACAATATACATAGGGACAGATGCGTGACGCGCATATGCATGTTGCCTCTTTTTGTTGGTCTAATTTGTAGCACGACGTTCTTCTTATTAAGACCTTTAAAATGGTACGCACATCAACCTATGCTTACTTTTACGATTTTCAACCAACTCCTTACGGGCCATCCCTCTGAGATGGTGAAGAGCTCCTGATAGCATCCAAAAGTTCAATTTTATGCCCTGTCACTGTAAAACAGTTTATGTTTGTAAGTTTTCGAGTACAAAAGAAATTAAGACAGTTTCAAGACTTTTCAGTATATATATGTGTGTACTTATATAGCCTATGTGATAATATTCATATTTTGCTTTCTTATAATGCTTTTAAAACGCTTTAAAACATAATTTGGTGAAGTTTTAAAACCATATCTCCAATATGACTCAAGCTATACGATTTGTAAAACCAACCAAGAACACGAATTCTACTGCTCAACAACACCATTCAAAATTATCATGTAAATGGGTTAAAAACGATCCAGAAAGGAGTTGAATGAAGAAACTAATATAAAAAACATTTGAAACATGGTTAGAAAATAAGTAGTTTGGTGCGTAATGGCATTTACAATCCACAAAACATGAAAAACATGACAATATGAACAAATCTCAGTATCTTGTACACTTACTATACATCGTGAAAACTACTTAGTAAAACAATGTGGTTAAAGTGTTTAGTTAAAGCCTGTTTAAATTTAACAAAACAAAGTGAGTTATTTCAAATGGAAGTAAATATATACTTTAAAATAGCTCATTATCACTTTTAAGAGTTTAAAATACTATTCTTGATTTTTTACCATGAAAAATATATTCACCGTAATTATACAATAAGATGAAACGATAGTCTCCTTCAATTTCTGTTAAAAAAAACTAAAAAACAGATATTACTGGTCAACAAGATTTGCACATGATGTCAAATTTACTGTTTAAAGAATACAAAGTGGGATTTAATTTTTTTATACTTACTTTATTTCGACACGAACCATAGATCGAACACAAGAAATGAGTCTACTGCCAGCAATGAGATGTTCACAGAGTTTACGGACTTCTTCAAGTTCATCTTCAATCAAGCCCATCGACTACCTTAAACAAAAAAAAATAGCCAAAGTGGATTTTTTTCACTATATTTTGTAGTTGTTGGAAATTGTTGATGGTGCATATTATTCACTAATGAAAAAATTGAAGTTCCTAGATCAACTCAAGGAATAAAACAAAATTTAGAAAATGAGTATTTTATATTATATTCATTAATATTGTTTAGCGCAATCTCTAAAGCGATAACAATTGGACAAAATGTAACAAAATGAAATCTTTAGTAACTTATCAAGTGTAATGCTTACAATCTTAAAATGTGTTTAAGTTGGTACAGATGACTTAAGTTAACTATTAAATAAATCATCAGCATCGGTTGATTATATAGATCGGTGTAATTATGCAACAATTTACAACATCGTTAGTAAACATCAATATAAAAAAACCGGACCCGCTTTTCATACATACTCTACCCTTAGTTTCTTCTATAAACTGAAGAATGGTGGCTCCTGCAGGCAGGACTGTTTGTAGTTTTTCAAATGGTTGCAGTATAATAAGCGGCCACCATCTCAATAAAATCATAATTATTGATTATAAATATTAATACTATTGAATTCAATATTTGACCCCAAGAAATTCTTAATTACTCATTCCCAGCTGTTTTTATTTCACTTACCTACTGAGTAAACTAGTGACGTTCTTGACAGTTGTTGTTATTTCATTTATGTAGTATGAGGCAAGAACAATGGTGATGAACATGCAGATATTGGCCTAAAATGTATTTTAAAATCCTGAGCAATGTTTTAATAGTTGCAAGATAAAGAATAATGGAAATAAACATTAATGAAGAAATTTTCAAAAGGGAGAGAGGAGGTGGTACATTCCCTTTGGGAATTTGGCCAAAAAATAAATGAAATGCTGATTCACTTATCCCATTAATTGTGAAACATATATAACCAGGATCAACGATCGTTACGGATTTATGGAAAGCCTGTTTTGGCCTAAAACAAAAGGTTATGACCATTTTACTGTAAACCACAGTACAATCTTTGTCGATCCACTAACTTCTGCAAACACTCAAACAATAGAATGTAATTTGAGAGGTACAAAGAAATCCATTATTTGGTCTAAGGAGTGACTGCACTGCCAATCTTGCAGAATATATGTATTGACGAGAAATAATGATTATTGATGGTGATCCATTCGAGCATTTGTTGAATGCTATCACACATGTTTATCCTGTAAAGTAATCATAAGTACTACATTGCTCAGAAGCCATTTAAATAAAGTTTAGTTAGTCTATATAATTTGAAATAAATGCATTTCTTTTACATATAAAAGTATAGCTCTATAAGAGAACTTTAAAAGCCTAAAACTTAATTAATTCACTTTGATACTATAATTCAAAATAAAATTGTGTTTGGAAAGATATTCAAAGTAGGCCTATTGGTTATTCACTAATGGTGGCAAGAACACTAACGATGTACATGTGTTCGTTATTTCACAAGGAGCCAGGCACGTTTATCCTTGAAATTAGTTAAAGGGTAAGTAAGCCTAAATGTTATTATTGTTTGTAACACTTTATAAATATTATAAGGGATACTTACGAACAGCATAGTTTTTAAATTTATCGTTAATACATTAATTTTCAAGATTAAACACCAGCAGAACTATTTGGTCGTTTTCTGTAACATATACCTATATTTTTTGTTTTTTTTTTAAAGAGAGGCAGGAAAAATTCAATTACGCACGCAGGTGGCCAGCCTGTAGTGTGGGACAGCCCTAAAAACGGGTTTACCCACTAAAAAATCTCCTCTACTCTTTAGGATTCTAACCTGGGATTGTTTATCACATTACTTCAGGCTAGGCCTAAATTTGGCTTAAGCCCGTGGGGCTCGCTCCTTATCCAGCCGCTCGGTCAAGGGATCTGGGCCATTAGATGGTCATAAATATCGATGATTCAATTGCGTTAGTGGTCGCTAATTATACTTCAGCCTTTCAAATAGACATAATTTCAAAACTCTGTTCCATGAAAACTACAATTCCAACATAAAACAAAAACCCTCATTGACCATAGTTGCATCATTAATGGATCTTTTCAGTGGTACTAAAACTCAGAAGTTTATTTATAAAAAATAATAATCCCTATAACATTTTTCTAAGGTTCCAACTAGGTTATATCGATGCAAATGGTCTACTGCATAAATTTTTGACTTTTTAAATTATTTTACATTTTCTGTTACTAACTTATGCACAGTCAAATAAAGAACAGCAGTTGTTTTATGAGCGAAAATGAAAGTTCAGACTCATCTTTTCATGGATGCATGAGTTAAAGTAAAATAGTACAGTAAGTTATTGTCGGAAATCCAACGTCTGGCACCTACAAAACAAGGAAAAACAATAGGAATCTAAGTTAATGGTTGCCACTTTTAAGGTTAAGGATTTTCTATGTTTAAAACCAACAAAAAGGCTAATGTGAAGTGGCTTAAGTACATATTTATTATTACTTTGGCAGATGGGCATATGCATGTAGGCTACTTTTATCTATTTAAAAAGTGTTAAAAAAAGAAAACAGTGAAATTTAGAAAAAATGGTTTCTGAGTAGATCTTTTTAAACCAAGGCTTTTTTATTATGACACCTATTTCCATGTCCATACCTCCATTTCTACAGTTCTAAATCAAATTTTAGTTATATTCTATATTATTCTTTCTTATAAAATACTTGACAATAAATAAATGTCAAACAAGGTTCTCAAAATATTTGACCAATAGGTTTCTACAACGATCTAACTTAACTACTCAGTGTTTAACGGCGTGATATTAATTGTCTTCGTTCCTTACTTACCTAGCAAAAGAAACCAAATCTAATCTGGAAAGACATAAACAGATCAACACACCGACACTGAACGACTGAATAGTCCCGAGCTAGTTGTGAACTTGTTTAGTGAGTATTGAATAATAAAATCTATTGTAGTGATTTGACGGTTGATGGAACTTGTCAAACTCAAACACTAGCCACTCACTCAGTCCGTATCTTATTCTTACTGAATTGAAGTGTAGCGAGCGAGTGTCAACACTGGAGTGCTCACTACTCAGTACTAGTGATTGAATCATTGAATAGTTGGCGATTGATGGATTTTTTAATACAGCATCAAAAATTCGAACGTCAAAAATCAGGCCCTTAATAATCCAGATTCTATTCCAGCGAAAATATTTCTTAAATTTAGATACATACTTTTTAAACTTAAAATATTTTATAAATTAAGTTTTATATTAATCAGAGTTTTAAATTAGGTACAGTATTTTAGTTTTATATAGCCTAGATGTACTTTACACAATATATGATTACTATATATTTTCTGTAAGTTAAACCTTTAACGTTTTAATATAGTAATGAATAGTTTTAATCTATTCGCTCCACTTCCATAAACAACATCGTGATTTATTCTCAATTGCACATATCTCTTTATAAGTTCTTCGTGAAATCCCCTTTGATGGTTCATTTCAAAATTCCGACATTTCAAAAATTCGAATGGGGTCGGGTTCTAATTGATACGACGCCGATTGATTGATTGACGCTCTACCGTAGCAGTCTCATTCATGATGGTCACTATGACTATCAGTATTTATTATTTAGAATTATAGTCTAACTTACAATCAGCAATCAATCAACAGTGTTACAGTTACAAAATATAATGTTATTGTTACCAATGCTTATTTATCTCGTTACTTGTTATGCATATATTTGTACGTGATATGAATTTTAGATACATATTAATTACATTTTATCAGCTTTATCTTATTGGAATCAAATGCTTAATTTATTAACAAACAATCCAATAACTAATTAAGAAATTTTATTTTCGTGAAGCATTAAGCATTTCGTGTTTAATGAATACATCATCAGACCCACATAACTGGAATAAAAGTAAAGTAATAATACAAACAATTCAGACTTAAATAAAAACACATATCGCACACCGGCAAGAATAATGTCACAACTCAAAATATCCAGTTTTTTACTTAGCCCCATACTTGATCTAACATATTTTCCCTCTACAAATCTGGAATAGTGTCACTTCTGTAGTCACAAAACTCGCCGCTAGGCAGCAGAAGTGTCGTTCTAGTAGGATGCCATTTTGATTCCCGTCAGCAGTGAACAGTGTCACTTCTGACTTGGAACAGTGAGGTTATGTGATGTTTTGCTGAAATACTGACACTTTTCGTCTTGTGGCATTCTTCTTGACTGAAGGTAATAACATTTTCATTTCCTTTCTTAGTTATTTGTAGTTATGTCATTATTAATGCTTCACAGATATATCCAATATTACGTTGCAACGTTTCATTTTGAGTTGTGTCATTATTATCCTGACAACTAACAACTAAAACCGCTGTTCTTCTTTTCTGATTTTGAGTTGTGTCGTTATTACTTTTAGTTGGACAAATTAGTTTAAGGTTGTAGCTTGTTATTTTGAGTTGTGTCACTATTGCCATGATTATGAACATTTAAATCTGATTTATTCATTGATAGTAAATAAGTAAAATAAATTTAAAAATCAATAAAAAGGTAGTCATGGCAATTGTACAACAACGATGTGTTATTTTTAGGTTGACTATGGCATCCAGAGGCCAGAGAATGGTGCAAGCTGCTTTGCTTGAAGAAACGAGAGAACAAGAAATAAAACAAAAGAAACAAGAGGAACACGTAACAGAGTTTGAACACTGCACACACACGACTGCAAAAGAGGACGACAGTAATGTCTCAATTGAAAATACTGTTCCTGACCCTGACATAACTGATTTTGCTCAAATTAAAAACACTGTTCCTGTAAATGCTGAAGCTACCTCATGTTCGAATTGGATAGCTACAGAAAGAACGGGAGATATGAAATTAAGGTTACGTAAAATAAAAGAACAAAGCTTGGAAAATAATAATTCAAGTTCCGAAGATGTGGATGACACTGATGAAGACCCCAACTTTACATGTACTTCATCTAATGATTCATCAGAAGTTGAAGACGACACTACAGAAGAGTTAAATGAATCCAAGTACCGGTAATAGAAAATCAGTTAGGAGATGAAAATATGAAGAAGAGTAAAAAAAGACGTGCAAAACCTGAAATGTGGAAGAAAAATAGCAAAAAGTTGTGCAGAAACACTGGGAAAGAATACATTTCTAACTCTCGGAAAAACCCCCAAAAAATTAGAGGAAAAGCACTTCAACCACCCTGCCCAGAAAACTGTAAGCTAAAATGTTATGAAAAAATCAGTAATGAAGAAAGAGAGGTCATATTTAACAGTTATTGGAATCTCGGTAGTTTACAACTGCAGCGGGAGTTTATTTCAAAGCTTGTCACTGAAATAAAACCAAAATATCGGTACAAAAGGGAAGGCAGTACCCGAAGTCTCAACCATGCATTTAATTTTTTTGTAAATAATGTCAAAATACGTGTATGCAAGAAGTTTTTTAAAGCAACCTTAGACATAAATGATAGGCCTATCAGGACAGTACTGAATAAAATTAACAATGGGTTCATAGAACCTGATAAGAGAGGAAAACATGGAAAGCACGCTGCCGTTGATCCTGCAATGAAGCAAGGTATACATGACTTCATTGACAATATACCAAAGATAGAAAGTCATTATTTGAGGGCACAGACAACACGTGAGTATATCGAAGGTGGGAAATCAATTGCAAGCATTCATCGTGATTATGTTTCAGAATGTAAGAGGCAGAACAAACCATTTGGAAATTTGACTTTGTTTTCAAGAATCTTCAATGAAGATTTCAATATTTCCTTTTTCTCCCCCCAAAAGGACCAATGTGAATTGTGTACTGCTTACCACAATTTACAAGATAATGAAAAAGACAAACTACAAGATCAGTATGATACACATTTGAAAGAGAAGGATCTGTCAAGAGAGGAAAAGAAAAGAGACAAGATTTGTGCAGAGAACAATGACAACTTTGTTGCAGCTGTTTTTGATCTTCAAGCTGTTTTGCCAGCTCCTAGAGGAGATGTTTCGGTTTTCTTTTATAATTCAAGAATTAATAGTTTCAACCTAACTGTAAGTAGCCTAAACCTGAATCACGTGCAATGTTATTTCTGGCACGAAGCGGAAGGCAACAGAGGTGCTATTGAAATCGGCATTTGTGTATTTAAATACCTTGAGCAGTTAGCTGAAGAAAAGAACAGCACGGACCTAGAAGTAGTGCTTTATTCTGACAATTGCTGTGGGCAGCAAAAGAATTCTTTTGTGTTTGGAATGTACCTTTATGCAGTACAAACACTAAAAGTAAAATCAATCACTCATAAATTTTTAATCAAGGGCCATACCCAAAATGAGGGTGACAATAGCCATTCAATAATTGAAAAAGCTGTGAAAAAAGCACTGAAATCAGGTCCTATTTACACTCCACCAGAATACGTGAGAATAATTCGATCTGCAAAAAAGACAGGAACTCCTTTTAAAGTAACAGAGTTCTCTCACAGTGACTTTGTTGACTGGAAACAAGTAACGGAGAAACTGGGTTCCAATTTCACGAAAATTGTCAACGAAGAAACATCACCAGAAACACCAGAGAATGGGAGTATTGAGGGGGAGGGCAACAACAAAGAATATGTAAAAAAGAAAGAAGTAGCCAAGAACAAAATCAGTATAGGAGACATAAAAGTACTTAAGGTTGTCAAAAGTGAGTCTCGAGTTCTTTTTGTTAAAACCTCATACGACCAAGAAGAATTCTATAAAATTAAGGTTGACGATGTAAAGTTGAAAAGAGGAGAAAAGAAGAAAAAGGCAGTTGAAGTGAAGAGTATCAGTTGTCCTCCGGCATATACAAAGAAAATTTCTGTTTCCGAACGTAAGAAATCAGACATCCTCGGCCTTGTAAATAGTAACCATATTCCAAGATTTTATGGACCGTTTTATGAGTCCATTTTTAAATAGTTCTTCATTCCATTGTTAAAGTAAGCTGTTTACTAAAAGATTTGTGAACATTGTGTATTTTTTATTTTTATGTAATAATGTTCAAATAACTATGAATTGTTTGATTGTTTGTTCTTTTAACGTCTAAATAAAATAATAATTGCAGTATAATGAACTTGTGATCATTTATTATGCAAGGCACCAAACTAATACAGTTCATAATGAAAGGTAGAAAACCAAAATAAATTTAGTTTCTGTTCAGCAAAAGTGACACAACTCAAAAACCATATGTATTTTGGGTTATGGTAACGGTTGATATTGAATAAGTCATAATAGTTATCAGTTCACAGCAGATAACAGTACATTTTCCACAACCTAGCCTTTCTAAAATAACTGATGTTTGATTTCACAAAATAGGTAAAGTTTATTTTTCATGCTCTGAAAAGTTGGGTTTTTTTAGTTGTGACATTATTCTTGCCGGTGTGCGATATCGTTAAAAATACAAAGAGATAACATTTGAAAAATCGTTTCGTAAGCATCTATTCTACGTTATATTTTAGCAGAATTGTCATTTCTATCTTTAATTATTATATAAATCTATACTTAGGACTTAGGACTTCTAGGAAACCGAATTCGAATCCCGATAGACACATCGATTTTACATTAATAGCGATGACCCTGTCTAGGTCATTTACAAAAATTATTTGATTTCCGATCTAACTTTTTACCGGTTATCTATTAATCTATATGGGTTCTGGGACTGATCAAATACCTTTTCTATAATATTAAAATCATATGACTTACAGTAGAATACCCCAAAGAATTATGCCGTACTAATATGGGATTGACAGAGACTAAAGTATGTTTTCCCGGCTTTCTCTCATGACTCATTCCGTGGCTTCACGACCACGACTACGAAAGTCTTAGATAATTTAAAAGATTTAGGTAGTCTGTCAGTTGCTAAAATTCATCATAGAGAGGCAACAGCCAAGTTTTTACTTTTGGGCCAGCATTCTCCAACATTTATGTATAAAGTGCTCTCTATTTCGGTCTATTTCCTTCCAAAAGAGTTGTTGCCACTTTCAGCACTTCGAAAGTATAGTTTCTGGAAACCTCTAAGGAAGCTTGCTGACTTATTTTTGTATCCTGAAGCTTGTAGCAAATAGTTCAAATCTACCCTGAGCTGACCTGAGAGATTACGTGTTACTGAGCTGAGTAAAAAGTAGGCGAGGTTAATTACATAATACTGTTACCGGGGCCACGATGCATATCTTCATTTTGTCTCTTTTAAGCCTCATCCTTGGCTATGCTGGTTTTTCTGGCTAACATGGCTATTATTTCGGTCACATATTACATTTCTGATTCATATAATAAATGAACCTCCGTGATATTTTAACCCGTGATATCTCGTCCAGAGAGCCGTGTCAATTCCCTTTAGACTGCGCCGACTACGGAGGTTGGCTTTTTTTATCTTTCTTCGGTTATGAGCGCTTGTTGGGTACCACACGAAAAGGAACACTAGTTAATTTGCCTAAATAAATTATAATAAATGTGTAGTGTTAAAAAATTATACGGTCATAAGCAACAACTTAACAGTTCAAGGCTATGAAAACTAGAAATTGTTATGTTCAAAATAAATGCATCAGCGCAGGTTGATTGAATACATGCTTGTAAAACATCGCGGTTCACTGAACATATCCACCTCAGTAGCCTGCTAGTTCTTACGATGGAAACGGACCATCTTGTGGTGTTGATTTTTGAACAAGACACTCAATACAGAGAGTAGGGTGTATTAAACATCGATGAACATTTTTGTCACAAACACATAGACACAGCCAACGAGACCCTTTTCCAAGCCAATTATTGGCTCCGCGTAACCTTTTTTGCTTTTTTCGCCATAGAGAAAAAACTATTTCGGCCCACGTTACATTCAATAAGAACAAATCAATGTGCTATCAGCATAGCTGATTTCATGACTCCGTCAAACGTTTTTATTTTTCACCGTTTTCGAAATTGGTTGATTTGACTGGACATCCGCATGTCATATATGTATAAAGTTTGGAATTAATTAGAAATTGTTAGTACTCCATTAAAATTAGATACCGGAATCACCAGTTGGCTGCCGCGCTTTCAGATTATATTTGACAAAATTAATCACTAAAAATAGAATTAAGATAATAATGTTTAATTATTTGGTCTGATAACCTCATAACTGGTATCAAATTATATTAGTTCGCTAGTAAAATTGTATTGTAAAATTAATTGAGATTCTAAGAGCGGAGTAGATTACAAATTAGGTTTTGAAGACCGATTCCAATGATGACTCTATAAATTGTGTATTGAACTATTTCTGCAATAATTGTCATCAATACATTTTGTCTACACTTGACACCATGAGTTCTTCAGTAAATAAGGAGTAAGTATAATTAATTTTAGTACGTTTAAACTGTTAAATTACCTTAAGTAAAATTTAAGTTACAGTATTTTATAATATTTTTCAGGGGGTTTTGAGCTAGATTTAGCATTTTTTTCTTGTAACCCAACCTATTATGTTGCTTGTTTAGAGAACTGCATCCTTAGCCCATGACTAAAGAGTTCTTTATTTTAGGATGAGATGATGTGAAATTTTAGATTAGCCTAATAGAGGGAATTTTTTAAATTGATATGGTGATTCCTGTATTAGGGGTAGACTTACACCCATTTCCCACGATGCACATTTTTAATTTGCGGGTGTATTTTTTATATCCTTTCAATTAAATAGGCTACAATATAATTGATCGAGTCACCACCCCCTATTGATTTTATATTTTTACTTACGGGTTTTAGGCTACTTTCTCAAAATACCCATACAGTGAATAGGTTTTTTGAAAATAGTGATTCCCAGGCTTTAGGATTTCACATGATGCATGTTTAATGTAATTTTGAAGGTTAGTCTATACAGAGAACTATAGTACAACATGGGCTTACCCATGAGTTTGGGGGAGGATTACTATGTCACCTATTTTTAAAAGTTGTCCGATTTAGATCAAATATTTCTAAAAAAGGATCTTTTTTCTTGAAAACCCACCACACAATTTTTATTACCCAGACTATGGGGGTGTTAGAAAACGTCACGAACCACTAGACTAAAGGGGTGTGAGGGTATGTATGAATTCCATTAAAATAAAAATGTACAAATATGTAAACACAGAATAGGTAATAAAACATCCCACAACCATATAGCCTATGAACCCCAATTTTGAATTTGTTGAGTTGCATAATATTGTGAAACATTTTGCTATTCATCAAGAAACGTTTTTACCACAACACTAAAAGAGTTACATACAAATATATGGTAATTGTAAACTTAATGGGTGGAGTGGTAAAATGTGAATTTCGTGTTATTAACTTATTGCTATCGTCCTCCTGAACAAAACAATATACGGTTTCAATTGGTGGAAATGGCATATAATGAACTTATAGAACATTTAAAGTACAACTACTTTTCTCAAGTGGGGTAATTTTTCGTTGTTCTACGAGGGTCATGCAGTTTTGTTATGATCGTAAGTCAACATAGTATTGGTTGCCGTTATGCCATCTTTGTATACGTACAATAACAATTATGTTGAAATCAGGGGAATTTGACCCAAATAAAAGACGTTTTTGTTAATTTAGATCTTCTAAGAATAAAAGTCCATATCAGCCTAATACAAGTGCCTCCAGCCATATATGCTGATGGCAACATACGAAAAGTGTCCTCTTAAGTATTTATCAGTAACAAATCAAATTCTAAATGGTCCGATGATAAATGCCTTCGGCATTTCACTGTTGTCACAACTTGATAAAACAAACACATATTGTAAATTCACTAACCTAACTCAACTATCAACCTAACTTCCTACTATCTTGCAAGAAAAGTAGTTCCACTGTTAATGCTCTAAAATTCATATGTGTCATTTTCATACCCTAAACCCTTATGTTATTTGTTCAGTAGGACATTATCAATAGCTTAGTAACTAGAATATCGTTTTCGGTGTTTACAAAAATAAATTTGAAAATAATGCATAAAAATGTAATTAAACTTTCTACATACAAATAAATAGTGTAAAAAAACCAACACAAGTTTGATAAATAAGTAAATCTAACTTAATCATAACTTCATATGTACGTTTACATATTTGACATAATATCTTCTGATCACATAAAAATATTTTCTCAATTTAAAAGTAACGATTATACAATTAACTTATATACTGTCACTTTGAAAAAGTATGATAACCGATTAAAAAAAAATTAATAAGTGTCCTAGTAAGTTGATAACTGTTGTAATTTTAATCAAACACGTAATTAAATTTCAAATCTAATTAACATGCAGCAGTTGGGTAATTGTCATTGTTATCGAAAAGGCAGTGAAGTTTACAGCACGGGACAGTTGATGCTTAACTAAGTGGTTCTGACCACAGTAACAAAAATCTCATAAAAATGGCTATCCAAAGTTTTTCAGCAAACTCACTCATGTCTTCTTCGGATGACAGATGAGACTCGGTGCATGTGACACAAATAGCAGGAGCATTGTGCTCTCTAAAAACAAAATTTTTGAACTCTGGGTCTTCGAGAGGCTATGTTTTCTCCAATTGCAGCTGTAGCATCTAGCTGATTGAACGTCTTCGGGCAGGGCAGTTCTTGTTGGATGTGGATCATCAATCTCCATTATTTGGCAAATTCTCTGCTTTACGTTAGCTGGTGTACTCCTGATACTAATTCTTGAGCACATATGCTCTTGGCACAACTCCTTAGCTAAAAAGATTCTTCTTTCATTTTGGGTTGTTTGGTGTTTTTGTTCAGTAGTATGAAGGTATTTAGTGCTCCTATGTCAAATAGAGAGTAGAAAATTCGCATGGGCCAGGTATTACACACTCAAGCAGTCGAGTAACACTTTATACTTGTAAACTGTGGTAACTCCACCCTTACTGCTGTTGTAGAACAAGACAGTTTCAAGTTTGCCAACTGTTGGAGAGTTCGGGTTGTTGTCAACTGTATCATCATTGTGCAGAGTTGATGCAGGTACAACATGCTTTTCTTTGTTAGAGGCAAAGAAAAAAAATGATGTATTTGTCTTTGAAAGCGAACATTGAACTGTACATGGATCTGTGCTTTGTTTCCAAAAATGCACTTTGAATCTCCCGTTTGTTCTTTCTCAGAGTACTGACCAAAATAAGGCGATGGTCATTCATTAGGTCGAAGCATAATGGTACAGAGCAGAACCACTTGTCTACAGTGACATTCCTTCCAGATTTTGATATGGGCTCATGTCATCGGTGTACACCACTTGAAGCTGAGTTGTCTATTTGGTAAGGACAAGGGGTTGGTCTTGTCGCATATATTTCAAGGTTTTAGGTATAAAATGTTTTTGCACAAACTAACGCATACATTTTTAGCTCATATTTTCCTGGTTTAGTTTTTTTTTTTTTTTTTTTTTTTTTTTTTTTTTTTTTTTTTTTTTTTTGTCGAAAACTGCATCTTCCACGAAGTGAGTTCCACACTTCATCTAAAGTTACCAACTCGCTCAGTCTGTAGTGGAGTTTACAATTTTCAACGAATTCTTCAAACATCCCTTATTCGGGCCAAATTGTCAAGATTCTGTATAACTTCTCTGCTCGTGATGTTACCGAACTGCATTGCAGTGAGTAGGAACTTGAATCCTTTGATAGACATTGGGCATCAAATAATTCTACTACCCCAAATCCATCAATGCTCCATAGATCTTAAAGTTGCTGGTGTGAAGAATTCTAACACCAGCTATTAAATGCCAAATACACATATAATTTTCTCTTGTGTGGTTTCTTTTGTGTGTCTCTTAAGACTATAATATTGCTTGTTGCTATTAGTCGATTATGTTTGAAATAAAATCATATATTCTGTAAAAAAACAAGTTCTAAAATCTAGTCGAGTTTTGGCGTCTTTTGATTAACCAACAGAGTAAACCCATCCTCATTCGTAATTATGTTTCTTGAAGGTCTTCTATGTTCATGTTTTGGTTGCATATCGCATAACTATTTAAAAGGACTCTGAATAAGGATATTTTCAAGGTCATCAAAATCGTCTGATATTCTATATATCAGACGATTATAAATATAGTAATATGTATTTATTCCTTCCATTATGTTACATAGTTTTGTACACAATCCAAAAATTTAGTTCTGAATTTCTAGCCATCGAATCAAGTAGAGATGGCTAGCACCAAAAAATTCTCTTATAGTCTAAATAAACTTGATAACTTGGTGGTCCCACTGCAGTGTTCACAAACGAAATAAAAAAATAAAATAAATTACTAATATTAAAATACAATTTATTACAAACCCAAGAAATGAAGTATTCTATAATACCAATTAATATGTTTTTGTGTATAATAAGAATTTTAAGATACAGCAGTACAAAATATAAAAACAAAAGAATAAATGCATCCAGGTTTCATAAAAAAAATCAAACGTCAGTGCAGAATCTAAAAAAACCTTTTTACCTATAAAGAATAAAGGTTTTTTCCCGAAACATAGTTTTATTAATATTTGGTCTTATGGAAAAACAGCTATAAGCTTTATATCTTCTGTAAATACAGCACCTTTTTTCATGCTACTTGAATGTCATTGTCTTTCAACTCTTGAGAAAAGATGACGAACTTCTTCAAGTTATATTGCCATATGATACTATTCTCTTGTTGTACTTCATGTTTACCCATAAGACCAATGAAAAAATATTTGCTAACGCTTAGTCAAATCCCATGCAGTGACATACACCATAACCGAACTCAGTGTTGTTAATATAAAAAATAAAGCTTCATGCAAACTTTCAAGTCACCAGATCAGTTTCGTTTTCGAAAATATCTTGCGGATAAACAGACATACCAGGCAGAAATGAAAATTTTCCAACCCTATAAGTGGTTAGGCTTTTGCTAAGACTCAGCCAAATAGACCTGTCTGAGTTCCATTGAAAACATTAGATCAAGTTCATTTTAAAATAAAGAAATATAGGCTAAAACATTTTAAACAAATTTTTGTCTTAAATGCATAAGTGTTTTTGTCTGTTTCAGTCTGAAGATTGCTCCGGGGGCGAGTAGTATTGTGTAGAAAGCAAGCTCAGAGGAAATATAACTGTGGGGAGTATGGACAGTTAATACATCATTAAAGCTTCGCTTATAGCTGAGGCTGGTCCTATAATGATCGGAGAGGAGAACAATATCATTGAGGAGCAAACTTCGATTTCATTTACACGTGAGACAATGTTTATTTCATTATTGTTTTGCACAACACTTGTGTTTAAGAATTGTCAGTAAATACTTTACATAAAGTGTAAAACTATCTCTGTGGGAAAAAGTAAAGAGTTTTATTGTGGTAGATGTAGGCTTTTCTGTTACAACATTCAATGATTCATATTCCTCAATTTGATTTTAGACACTACCCATAGTTCTAACATGATCCTTGGAACTCTGGCACCATGATATTTGGTTTGCTGATGAGATAAAACGTTAGACTTTTGTATTATTTTATCAATCTTTTTCTTTATCTAATATTTGTTAAATCTTATTATTGTGCTATTCACTAATTTGCATGCCTATTAAGATCTCTTGAACTTGTCTAACTTAGGACTAATGGTAAAGAATAAATTGAAACATAAGCAATTGACACTTAGTAAAGTATATATTTGTGCTCTCCTATTCCCAATACCAGTAAATTTTTAAAGTCAAACAAAATAAATTTTATTTGCAATTTGGTCATTCTCTAGATCATGAACATTTGTTCTGCCATTTTATTTAAAACCCAAGTTGTTCTTAAATGGATACGATTTAAAAGTATATATTTGTGCCCTCCTATTCAATACAGTAAATTTTTAAGTCAAACAAATAAATTTTATTGCAAATTTGGTCCTTCTCTTGATTATGAACATTTGTTCTGCCATTTAAATCCCAGTTACGTCTTTAAAGGGATCGATTTAAAAGTAGATATTTGTGCGCCTATTCCATACCGATAAATTGTTACCGTAACTATTTTTTAAAAGTCCAAACAAATAAATTTTATTGCAATTTGGTCCTTCTCTTGTTTATGAACATTTGTTCTGCCATTTTAAACCCAGTTATTCTTAAAGGGATCCGATTTAAAAGTATATTATTTGTGCCTCCTATTCAATACTGTACATTTTTAAAGTCAAAACAAATAAAATTTTATTGCAATTTGGTCCTTCTCTTGATTATGAACATTTGTTCTGCATTTTAAAACCCAGTTATTTCTTTAAAGGGATCCGCCCCCTCCCCCCCTTTTTCCCCCCCTCCCCCTCCTCCCCCCCCCCCCCCCCCCCCCCACCCCCCCCTCCCCCCCCTCCCCCCTTCCCCCCCCCCCCCCTATCCCCCCCTTCCCCCCAGTATAGTATATATTTGTCCTCCTATTCCATACAGTAAATTTTTAAAGTCAAAACAAATAAATTTTATTGCTATTTGGTCCTTCTCTTGGATTATGAACATTTGTTCTGCCATTTTAAACCAGTTATTCTTAAAGGGATCCGATTTTAAAAGTATATATTTGTGCCTCCTATTCAATACTGTACATTTTTAAAGTCAAACTAATTAAATTTTATTGCAATTTGGTCCTTCTCTTGATTCATGAACATTTGTTCTGCCATTTTTAAACCCAGTTATTCCTAAAGGGATCCGATGTAATGAGTTTCTACTGTAAATTTAGTTAATATGGAGTCCAATTTGTAGGACTATATAATGCCTTTGTCAAACACCATTTCACGTAATTTCATGACTGTGTTTGTTTAATTATGTCAGCTGCCTCCGAGCAGATTATTTGTTTATTTTCTTTTACCCAATTGCAGTGCTGCCAGTGAACATGAATAAGATTAATTGCTCTATGCCTTATTTACTCCAAAAAACAGTTTTTTACTGCATTCAAATTCAAATTCAAAATTTCTTTATTCAGCCAGTGTAACAGATTACACAGAATAGCGTCACAATAAAATCTCAATATAAATTTATAATTGCTATATTTAAAACATAAAAATCAGTTTGACACTCACTGAAAAAGTTAAGATTTGGCTATGTAGCCTTCTACTAGAGTAAGTTATTTAAAACAAATTTTTAAATCAAGACAGTTATTAGTTAAGGTAATTATTAGGTAATTTAAGGGGATTTATACATTTCTAAACATACCCAACAATACTTAAATGTTACTTACATATTGAAACAAAAAAAGTCTTCAACAGAACTACAAGGATAATGTTAATAAATAATTTTTAAGTAGTTTTTTTGAATTTTTCATAATTTTGCTCATTTTTGAATATTGAGAGGAAGGTTAAACAAAAATTTTGTGCCAATGAAACAGTTTTTTTTCTTTTCATAAAAACTTCAGCCTATGTTGTTCCACACATATCTGCTACGTCTTAAAATTATGATCATGATGATTTAATAATACTTAATATGGGTTGTTGTATTTTTTTACGTATAAAAACAGTTTCATAAATGTATAGATCATATACAGTTAAAATTTGAAGATAGAGAAAAGTATGGTTTCACTGTATCTCTTTGTTTTAGGTTAAAAATTATTTCTTAGAGCTTTTTTTTGTTGTAATAAGATCTGTCCAAGATTTCTTTTCGTTGTGGCTCCGTATATTCCTATATTGTAAGACATATGGGAATTTACCATAGCAAAGTAGATGGCTTTTCAATGTCTCAATGCTACACACCTTGACATTTGGCGTAAAGCAAATAGACCGGAGGACATTTTTTTAACCACATAATCAAACATGTTTCTCCCAACCCAAATTCCGATGCTACTAATATTATTCCAAGAAACTTTGTATTGTTCTTACTTGATTCAATTTTGAATTTTCTAAATATATGTTTAGGCTCAAATTGTAATCTTGATTGTTTAGTACTGAAACGATATACAAAATTTGATTTATTTGGGTTTAGCAAGAGATTTTGGAAACTCAGGAAATCTTTAACAGTTAAAAGGTTTAAAAAGACAATAAGCTCAATGTCTTTCCTGTTTATTACCTGAAACCTAATACTTGCATCTATATCATCAGCATAAAGGCATATTGAGCCTCCACTGGAAACCGTCCCATGGAGCCCCTTTAAATAACAGAGAAATAAAAGAGGGCCCAGGATAGAACCTTGAGAGAACGCCATGTTTAACTATTTTAAATTTTGACAAAAAATAGGTTCTAATGTAATTATATTGACTTCCAGCATAGTTTGTTAAAATGTGTTGGATTTGAGTACACTGCTGTCTATTCTTCAAATATGACCTAAACCAATTGTATTCCTTGCCTTTTATATTAAAAATCACTAAGGACAATAAGCAACCCATCATGTGACACACGGTCGAATGCTTTGGTAAGATCAAGAAAAATTCCAATAACTTTTTCATTTCTGTCAATTGAGTCTATAATCGATTCAATAAATTTAACACTTGCTGTAGTGTGGATCATGCCTGGTCGAAAACCCTTGTTGCTCGTTATCAAGTAACTGATTTAGTTCCAAATATTTCATAAGGCTGGTTATAAACTACTTTTTCATAAACCGTGAGAATACGGGTACAACAATGATATAGGTCTGAAAACTTGATGGGTCATTTGTGTTTCCTTTTTTTATGAAGAGGTATTACCTTAGCATTTTTAATTGACATGGGGAAAAAACCAGAAATTAATGATGAATTAATAATGTGCGCGTGTGAGTGGCCTGGAGATGAGGCGGGGGGGAACGATTGTTTTACCAAAGCCATTGGAATTATCATCAATACCAGTTGAAATTTATTTTTAAATGTCTTAAACAATTTTTTTTTAACTGCATCTTCATTAACAGATTCAAAAGTGAATTTTCTTGAACTTTGTGTTTTAAAAAGACAACTCACTAACAATTTTTCGGTTGGATGTTGGGAATTTACTAAATTATCTACAGCATTTACAAAATAATCATTAAAAATATTGCTGACAAGGTTTGGTTCTTGATACATGTTTTGCCCTCTACAACAATATGTATATTGGTCATTTGTTTTAGTAGTGTTGTTCAAACTTCAGATTTTTATAAGTTTGCCATGTAGATTTTGATTTATTTGTAGAATTCATTATTTTATTATCACAAAAACTGTTTTTTTTCAATTATCAATTTGCCAAATTTAACTTCTCTTTTTAACTGTTTAATTTTCTGTTTTAAAAACTCGGTTTTCAGCAATCTATAACTCTTTTTCAAGTTTCAAAACAATTTCATCATTTTTAATTTTTACATCATTGAAATCCATTTAACATTGTTACGTTTTTTTTCTATTGTTAGTAGTTTGGGAAAGCTAGTTTCAAAGGCATAAGCATAAATTTACAATAAAAAAACATTGTATTTAGTTTCAACAGTAGCTGATTATAAACATCTAACACAATTTTCGTGTGCCAGAAGTTTAAAAACATTTAAATCTGTGTTAGCCTTCGTAAATTTCCTACAGTATTTTTTAGTTTTATGACCCAAACTCATTTTCCAAAACCATAAATTTTCCAACAAACTGTCCATCATGGTCTGATAAGTGTGTTATTATACCCGATATTTTTAACTTTTTACATTTAATGTTAGTGATAAAGTTATCTATTGCAGTTTCAGATTCTGATGTAACTCGGGTAGGGCAAATCTACTTTTATACTCGAGATCATAAGAACACAAAATATTAACAAAGGGCATTATAAGTTTTATCCTTATTCAAAAACATTATAAGTTTAAGTCACCTGCACTAAGGATATTTTTGTATTTTTTTGCACAATAAATCACAAAGGAAATCAAATTTATAAAAAACATAAGTTTCAAGTAAGCATTGTTGGGGGGGATCTGTATATACATACCAAGAGATAAATGAAAATGTGTTTACAGTTATTCTGATAAACACCGCATTCAAATTCTTTCTCCACCAAAAAAGATTTTGTATGGTGGAATTGATACTTTTTTGACTCATTGATGCAATTTTTAACCTAATATCAATACACCACCGCCCAATGAATGACATCTACTAAAAAAGGAACAACTTTTTGTAATTTTGATACATTTAAATAAGTAATTTCTGTTGTCGGTTCATTTTATGTTCAGATATTGCGACAATATCAGGTTGAATTTCCTCTAGATTAATTTTTAATATGTTTAGGCGTGTTGATGATAAATGTTGAACATATGTGATGTAGTATTTTAAGAGATTGAAGTTGAGTGCCGTTTAGATTATTGTATTAAATTGTAATAGTCATTACCAAAAGTATTATTGCTATTGTTATTAAAATACATTGAGTTTAAAATTGGTCTCTACCTTATTAACATCTATATCTAAAGATTATTATAAACAGATGCAGAAGCGGTTCTTCATTGTCATAAAACATTAGTGTAAACCTAAAGGAGAAGAAACCATTAAATCAATAACACTAGATTGACCCATGAATTTTTTCCACTTTTCACTGGCCACTTTCGTTCTAACATATCTAATGGTGCGATCTGCACTTGCAGTCCAAAGGTGTCTCAGTCGGTGAAGTAGTTTCCAACTGTTTTATTTGGACTGTCAAACGGTTGGTTCCTCGGCGTAGCTAACCTCACTTCGCTCGGATTCTGCTCATCGCAAAAGGGTTTTGTTGGACATGAGATAATGCAGTCATCAAAAGAATTCAAACAATGGTTTGCTCTTCAAGATGATGTTGAAGGCTCTTCTTTTTGTGCTGTCATCATGGAATGTCCTTGAAGATGTTGGATGATGGTTTCCATCCTCTTCATAATAATCAGGATGCTAACCTAAAACACCTTGTATAATGTCTAATGTCTTGTTTGATCTTTCTTATAAGACACAATTGTGACTATCTACTCCAGAGGATTTTTGAATTCTATGAGATTTGATAAGAAATGATTCCAGTTGTGTTGTTATCCCTAACACACGCCCATTGGTGAACAAATGAGCTGTTTGTGTCCTCTATTTATGAAGTCTGCAGTGTAGAATTGATGGGAAAGCTGTGTCATAGTCTGCAGAGGTTGGTTTCTCAAAAATGTTTTGTCTTTGTAACGAGAGACCATAAATACCAGCTTTGCCCTTTTCTTGTTGGTAGGTTAAGTGGGAAGAAGGAATTTAAGAGATAGAGCGAGGTTGATGGCCTTGCCAAAGTTTCTGCCTCAAAAACTACTGCACGCCTGCTGTCATGTGTCTGTCCGATCCAATATCGCTGATATACAATGGGCTGAAAAGGCTGTGTTAGGGGTCATTTCTGAATTTCTTTTATTATGCATGCAACTCAATTCTGTAAGAAATAATTACTTGGTGGTGAGAGTCGTGGCAAGTACATCACACTTAGCATTACGGTAAGGAAGCATCACTCGAGTAGGCCATTTCAAGGGTGAAGTCCCCATATATTTTTTTCGCTTTGTACTTGAAGTCATTTGTCCCTCATTAACCCTTAGATAGATGTTTGTTTGGCCCTGCTTCAATGACGTAGATGTGATTTTAATTAGTGTTGTATAAAATATTTAATAAAGTTTGATTTTATAGTAGTGTGAGGTGAAAGTTACATCCTGTGGTAATTTTAAATACATAGTTCAGCTCAAAAAACTTTGAAGGTTTATCTTTTCTAAAGTAAAATTTAAATTGTAACTTTAAAAAACATTTTTGCAGAGTTCCCATAAACCCTATACTTTTTAATAAACACTAATGAACTTAAATTAGCAAATAATGATAAAAAGTTTGTTTATTAGAGAGAACTAAATTTAATTAATTTATTAGCAAAAATAAATCTTGAGGAAGCCTTTTATCAGTAACACAAAGTTTTATATTTTTTATGGTACATGTTTTACTGTTTCTGTGAGAACTGAAAGTTTGCTATTTTCATACTAGGCACGTGACCCATATGACACTGCTCTTGGAACTCATATTTCAACAGTTCTGATAGCTGAGTGGATAAGGTGACTTCTCATAAGTCAAGGATCAGTGGTTCAAATTCCTGACAGAGACTTAATATTTTTGCAGCATAAAAACTTTTTATTTATTTGTTTTTTTTATCTCTTCTCATATTATAGGACTCTTCTGTCTTGAACAAATTTTAATTGGAAATTATAAAAAAGGGTATTTATTAAATATTTATAAAAAAAGTGAACTGTTATTTTCTGAATAATATTTAAGTATTTTCTGATCCTTTCTTATTATGGTGACGGGTAAATATCCTTGTGGCGAAAATGGTAAAAAGAGTACTGGTAATTCTAAAGCAGTACAGTGTAAAAATTGTTCGTTTTGGTTTCCTCTTCGATGATACAACCCTCACTGCTAAAGAATTTAATAAACTTGGACAAATCAATCGTACAATGGTCTTGCAATACATGTATGACACAAAATTGATGAAAAGGACATCTTACAAAAAATAATGGTGAGGCTTTACAACTATTCAATAATTTTCTTCGATAAAGTGTTTTTTAAGAGAAAAATTTACATGGAGAAAAATTGTAAAAGATTTTTATGGGGTTTTCTAATTTTTTGGTTTTAAAAAAAATCATTTTTGTTATTATAGATCCTCTAGTATATTTATATAATAGATGTTAGAAACAAGGTGTTTTTTCCAAATGCTCTCAAGCTGGTAAAAATAATTTCCTATATATCTGTAAGAACTGACGGGAGACAAGACAATGTAGAGATCCATACTAGCTACCACCCCATATCTTTGGTACCCATCATTGATAAAATCTTCGAGTATTGTATTAAGGAGCAACTGTTATGATTATTTCTCACTTAATTATATCTTTTGTGTAATGAACAGTTTTGGTTCTGCCTGGTTGTAACACTGTAATGGCAGTTGATTGAATCTGTTGTTAATGACATAATCTTAAGTTTTGAAAATAAAGCTGTACAGTCTGCAACTTTAATTGATTTGTCCAAGGCTTTCGATTGTATTTCATATACTTTGATCTTGGATAAACTGACTCGTTATGGTATTACAGGAATTGAAACTGAATCTTTTATTCATCATATCTTAGCTGTAGGAAACAGATGGTTGTTCAAGGTGATGATAGGTCTAACTTTAATGAAATTGAAAATGGAGTGCCTCAAAGCTCAGTATTGGCCCATTTCTTTTTACTATAGCTGTCAATGACTTTTCTGTAATGTTCCATGTAAATCTGTCCTTTATGCTGACGACACCACACTTTTACATAGTAATTATGTTATTGAAAATCCTACTTTTATCTAGAACAAGATGCAATGTTAAAAATGGCTGCTAAGTGGTTTCAAGCTAACTTTTTAGTAGTAAATGAAAATAAAACTGAAAAAAAATTTGTTTTACAATGAATAATATGTTTGAAAATTTTAAAACTGTTAACAAATGCTTGGTATTTATTTAGATGAAAGTAAGTGTTAAATTGGGATTGCCATGTACAAAATGTTTGTAAAAAGTTAGCTAGAGTTGTATTTTGTTACTTCGTAAGCTTATGTTCTGTGTTAGTAATGAAATGCTCATTATATCTTACTATTGCTTTTTTTCACACTCACATTTGATATTATGGTGTCAATTTATGGACGAGGGTAACAGTAGAGTATCTAATAAAAGCTTTTATATGGCAGAAGAAAGCTCTTTTTAGAATAATTAAAGGAGTACCAGGACAGAGAGATGTGTTTGCCAAATTTTTTTAAAGAATTTCACATTATGACATTGCCTTGTATATATATTTTTTATTGTCTCATGAAAGTTAAAGAAAACTTAAGATGAATATCAAAATCAAAGAGGAAATACTCACGATTTAATACAAGAAAACTTATTATATAAGCTTGACTTACCACCAATTAGACTAGAAAAAACTAAGAAAAGTCACATTTATATGGAAATAAAATTTTTAATAAATTGCCAGAAGGAGCTTTGGTTAGTTAGTACTGATAGGTTTAAGTCTGTAATTAATCGAGCTGGTTAAAGGAAAAAGCATTTTATTGTGTCAATGAATTACTTTGCCTGTGATACTAGTGATATAAGTTTTTAGACACGTTTCATGCTTTCGTTGTTTTTATTCTCTTGTTATTGTTATGTTGTTGTTAATTGTAATGTTCTTGTTGTTAATTATTTATTAATTTATTATCCTTGTTAAATCTTGTTATTTTGTTATTTTTTTAAAACTTTAGAGTGGTTGTGTAAAATAACTGTAAATTATTACTGATAAGTATTTTGGACGAAAGTCAATTGCATATGTGTACTGTTCTTAAAAACTATATAAAGATCTTGATTCTTGATTCTTCTTGATTTTTTGATATCATCAGGTCAGTCTATTTAGCCTTTTAAGTTAAAATCTGGCAGTGTATTATCTTGTTACAAAGGTCATATCCAAGGAATTATTTTTCAGATCTGAAGAGAAGACAAATCATTGAAAATCCTGTTCCCACTAACTATTGGAGTAAACAATTGTGTTTGAAGTAGGCTGTGAAATCCATGCAAAAACCTCATTGGAGACCACAATGTATTTGAACCTAAATGTAAGTTAATACATATAGATGGCTATAATAAAACAAATAACTTTTATAATACAAAATGTATAGGGACGTATTATATTTTTTAACCATTAAAGTTAAAGCACCTATTCCCTATTTCCAAAAATCAACTTTTTGAAGAAAATATTTTGTTTTTCATCTTTTTTGGGTGATATCAGGGCCCTCAAGTAGTCAGAAGAGAATCTTAAAAGATAGCATATGCCGAGTAGTACATCAATTAAGGATTCTATTTAGAGAATACAATGTCAAAAATTCGACCTCTAATGGTCAAAATAACTTTGTTGTCATTATATTATTAATTACTACAGTAAAATTCTCACAATCCACACTGGATAAAGGAACATTTTTTTCCAAATAGTGAGTAACTACACCATTATCCAGAATGGTGAGGGAGGAGGTTAACACACCAGAGGTCGCATGAAGGAAATTTGCTAATGCCTACTTTTTGTTATTTTTTATTATCTTTTAATAGAAAATCTTCAAAAAAACTATGTGATTTAAGTTTCAATAACTGTGTCTCAGAATATGTTATTTAAAATTAATTGCAGATAAAACTGAATTAATAAAGAAATATTACAAATACTGTGTAATTTGTAAAATTTAGACTATGCGTGAGGTCGCACATTAACAAATTGCCACATTAACTTTTTTAATCATGTAAATTAAAAATTTGTTTGTTTCTTTTAAAAGAAAATGTGGCTAATAAAAGAACAACATGACGAATGTAATTTAAATTTACGCAGCTAGTAGTGAGTGATTGTATTAGACAATTATACAATTTCTTTATTAACATATTCTTTGAGAACAGTTACACGTCAAATGGTCAATAAATAAAATTAAGTATTTATAAATTAAAATATTTGTACCAGTTAATATTGCTGAATATGGTGCAGGGGACAGCAAAATTTTAATAATTTAAAAAACAAAGTGAGTAAGAGACTTATATAGGTGTAAAGATCACGTTAATAAATGTATGACGAGATAAGACGAGTTCCCAATCTGCTGATATTGTTAACCATAATAATACTACAGAAAGCTGTTAATGTAGACATAGATAAAAAAAGTACATCCAGTTAAAGTGCCAATTTTATCACAAACCAGATTTAAAAAAAAGAGGGACATGGTTAGAAATTATGTCCATTACAGCTGTCTGTTTATGTTTATACCAGGTGTCTTAAAAGCTCCACTCCCTATATTAACTTTAACTGGTCACCAAATTTGGTAGAGTAACATTAGAGACCTCTAGTTTGCGCCATTCGTCTTCTTTTTATAATACCTTTAAATGAGGTGTCATGTGGTAGGGGTTCCTATTTAAAAATTTTGACTTACCCCTAATACCCCATTGGGGGGGGGGGGATGAAATATTTTCATACATCAAACAACTCTTTAGGTGGTCATATGAACATCCCCAAAGTAAATCACTCGACCTCTATTCATAAGAAAGTTAATAGGGGGGCGGGGGGTTGGGGCTTTTAAGAAACCTGGTATATTCATGTAGGTTGTAAGAATTTAAGAAAGATGTTCAATTGGTGGTTCAGGGTGCAATGGAGAGCATGGAACATGGGAAGGTGAACATGGCTGGCTGACTGACTATAAACTTGTTTATTTTAATATTTCGTACAGCTCACAATTACCGAAATTTCTCAAAATTTAATGTGGATCAAGCAGTTATTCAAATTTCAGAGGTAAGTTGGGATAAGGTATATCAATCAGGCAAACAATTACAATTTTATATCCATAAAAATAAAAAAATGTCTATGTTGAGTTTGTCCCAAATATAAAATAACAACAAAAAATTATTCCTTAGAAAACTATAGAAATAGAACTCATAAAAGAGAAAACCAAATCTTGAATTATAATATTATAAAACTCAGAACCCACAGATGGAGAAAAATATAGAGTCCTCTCCAAAATAGAATAAATAATTTGATTTGAAAAACAAAAGTCGAGTTTTTGTTCTAACTTATTAACGTGGTCAGTGCTCTCAAAAGATTTCTAGAGCCGCTTAAGAAAAATGTGAAGCTGATTGGAGTAACAGAGAATAAATACCATCTGCCACATTTAAATGTGCATTCTGATACTGTACATTTCTTCAAATAAATTTAAAATGAGGAAAATATTCAGAATTTCCAATTTACTGCCGGTAAGAGATAAAGTTTGCTATTAATGAAATAAAATCAAATGCACATGTATCTATTCAAATGTTAAAGGCAGTGAGCTCATAAGCTGGTGGAGGCAATCACTTATTTAGTAAATACAAGTTTGATAAGTGGAGTCTTCCCTAAAAAATGGAAAACTATATAATTCACCCTCTGTTTAAACTCCAAGTACCTACTAGATTGCATTACCTAAGACCTATCTCAGTTTTGCCTGCTGGTCCAATATAATAGAAACATTGCACTCAAACAAACCATGGAATATACCACGGCAAGAAAAATATTTCCAAAACTGCAAGCAGGATTTAGGAAAACATAGTACCTGTACGCTTACAAATTTATTGAGTGATGTAATTGGGTTGGAAGATAACGCAGGTCTTATCTAGGTGATAGATAACAGGTTACTAAGCTCGGCAAGGAGATATCCCAGCTGAATGTGTACTCATTATATACTGACTAATACTGATGTTTGAACTAAACTGAAGAGCACAACTGCCTAATTGATAGTTGTACTTATAAAGTTGACTACATGACACCTGGTTTAATCAATTGCGTAATTTGAGAGTCAGTTCCTGTGAATTATTTTTATTTACAGCATCTCCAGACCATTTAACCATTAAAATATTTATGATATCCAATGGTGATTTTCACATTTGTAAATAATAGGAGCGATTATGTTTTCAGGAATTTGTTATATCTCAATTTATATTTTCATTTTGAGTACTTTATATTGTTAATTACTTCAATTTCACTGTAGTTCAATTTAATGTTTTAATCCAATTAAATTAAATCATTATTGAATTAAGATATATCATTATTTAAAATACATAAATATTTAATAATATAAATCTGTCCTTTATATACTGTCCTTATATCTGTCCTAAATATATACTCTATATTTATTTAAAATAATAATTGGTTAATCCATTGGAAATAGTTAATATTTACTTTTTGTGACCATTGTTTCATACTCTTTATTTCAGAAAAAAGTTTACAATTTTCAATATAAGATACTTTAGTAATGTTTTACATGTCTGTTAAAATAGAATATTTTTATAGATTGTTAATCATGATACAATTTGTATACCAAACAAACATTTAGTAGATTATAGAAGCTCTTTTTTTATTGGAATTATTTATCAACTTAAAAACAAACACTCCAATAATATACTTGTTATTTCTGTGAGGCCTTTTGTGCTAGAGGAACATCAACATAACCTAACATAACATAAGACCCACATAACCTGATGTGTTTCTAGAGCACGAAAGGCCTCACAGAAATAAAAAGTATATTATTGGAGTGCTTGCTTTTAAATTTATATATTATTTAGTAGTTTTGTTGATCACATCCCTTTTGCATTAGTATTTCTGAAAGCTTTCAAGGGCAATGTCAAAGTGGGCCACTTATATTTTGGACCGACATTGTTTAGCAAATATGGACACTGCCAATCTGATCTAGTAGAAATTGTATTCATAGTAACCACTTAGTTGTGATACTGGTGGAGAGGGTTCTCCTTTTGCGGTTCTGTACAAACAAAATATAATCTTAAACGGTTTGTTATATATCAATAACAAACCGTATGAAATCTACTCTTGCAACTGTGAATATGTGTTCTTTCTGCTAATTTAGGAACTTTTATTGTGATTGCAATCATTTTTACTTTGTTGACTGTATTAAAGCCTGAGGTACTTCTATTTATTTCTTTACTCATCACGTAGTGAACTTTACCAAAGTAATAGAATTGTTGTTATTTTACAAATAAATCATTAACTGGAGTGAAATTTGTAGGTTACGTTGGTCCGGATGTGGTAATAGGCAATGGCTGCATAATTGGCGCTGGTTGCCGTGTAACCGTAGCCGAGAAATTGCCCGACCAAACTGTGATAACTGGACGCCATTGTGTACGCAGCGTAGCGTTGGACCGCCCACCTGTGAGTTATATTTTATTATGTGGTTTCATTTATGCAATAATTGTGTGTATTGTATTGTGGGAGCCGGTAGTGTGAACCGCAGAGAGAATATCTGCAATGCCGTCCCCCACTACCCACCAACAACCCTCCTCGTGGCACGACCATTATTTGCCAGTTAACAAGCTAATGTCATTACCTTAGTATGTCCACCTCGTTTGTCACCGAAAACATAGAACAACTCAACGCACATGGTGAAATAATTGACAACAATCACAGCGCTACATTTTTTTTTTGGCACTGACTGTATCACGTGCTCTAGAGTGGAGTGGAGCAAGATCTGTTGCTTCTGCGCATGCGCTGGCCACGGTTCATGCTGGCTGGCTCCTTCAGTAAGTAGTGCGGTCTCCAAGAGGGTTTACTCCTGGCTGTTAATACATTCAAGTAGAATCTACACTGGGTACAGCAAAAAACGATGTGTTTCTAGAATTTGGGCAACCCAATAGATGTCCAGCCATATCCCTGAACTATAAATGTTAATATAATAGAGTAAAAGGTCTGGTCAATAGATTTAGTTTACTGCTGAATGATGACTGCTGGACTGAAGGTTGAATATTCTGTCACGTCCAGAAGGAGCACAAAGGTCCTTATAGAACTAACAGTCTAGGAGTGAGAGCTGATTTTCAATGTGTAAGCGTACATCCTGGTTTTTCTTGAAATTAACAGAGGAATTTTTCTAGCTTGATACACTTAAAACTGACCATCAGGCTATTAATAGTACCTATATCATTGTCAAACAACTAAATAAAGAGACTGAAAGTTGCTACGTATGTAGTTATCTGATACTGATTCAACATTTATTTAAGTGCCTGGTGGTTGCTTTATTATTTGTATAGTATAATAATACTACAAACTCACGTAATCACTACGTCCTACATAATTATATTTTTTTATTATCTTTGTATTTCCAACTTTCTTAACAAAAAACATATCTTAACATAAAAAACATTGACAGTGACAAGTGAATTGTACACAAATACCCCTGTATGATACGTGGGTCATTTTAAAAGTAAGAACCCATTGCGCCTACACTTCCTGTCATGTGATGTCCATTCAAGGTCAGCCACTCTTGGTCAGTCCCTCATTATGCCGCCATTACATTTCACGTCTGCTGGTGTTGGTCGTGTGGTTATACTGCTTTGTTTGTCACCATATCATCATTAATCCTGCTAATTTTGAAGTACGCTCAGTAATTCGTTTTTTAAATGAAAAATAATTTCGTCTTCCCGAAATTTACCTGCAGCTTGTTGAAGTTTATGGTAAGGGTGTAATTGGAAATGGAACGATAGAAATGTGGAGAATGGCATAGGCTTTTTAATGAAGGAAGGACAAATAATGTTCATGATGAAGAACAACCTAGACGGTCTATTGTAAGTCTAATGAAGACTTGACACAAAAAGTCAATTAGGAAATTTGCCATAACAGGCGCTCCACTATTGATGAACTTCATCAGAAATTCTACAAGTTCCAAGGTCTGTAGTTTTTAATATTATTACTGATACACCTTATTACAAAAAGTGCCAAAAATGTTAACCGAAGAACATAAAACAAAGCGTATGGCACATTCCTTGTCTTTTTTGGAGTGCTATCACAAGGATGGTGATGAGTTTTTAAGTCACATTGTGACTGGTGATGAGACATGGGTTGCGTATTACACTCCAGAGACTAAATAAATAAATAAATAAAAATGCCTTTATTGCAAGCGTTTCTCAGTATAACAACTGCTTTACAGAACAACTCTTGTCATATCTTACACTATTTACAATACTGGGAAATAAAAATTAAAAACTAAAAACCTATAGACTAAATATAACACCCAAACAAGACAAATAAATTTACTGTACAATCATTTTTCTTAGTTTAACTTTAAAAAACAGTAACAGAAGTCTGTTTAAGGCTCTGGGGGAGGTCATTGTACAACTTTGGGCCAAAGTAAGAAAAGCTCCTCCTCCCAAACTCATGCTTGACTCTGGGAAAGTGAAGCAAGTCACCATGGCGGACACTGCGTTGAGAGACCTCCTCCCGAAATTGGAGCTTCTCGACCAGGTACCCGCGGCTCACCCAGCGCAAGCACCTTGTGGATCATGCCACAATGTCAGGATCCTGCATACATTTTCCATGGGGGACAAACTGACAAGCATCTCGGAAGGGAGACACATGATCAAAGCGCCTCAAATTGGAAAATGAATCGAACTGCAGAGTTTTGCAGTCTTTGAATCCGATCTATGCTCCCCTAGAGATACTGTTGCCGTATGCAGGATAGCAGTAATAAAATACAGACAGAACAAGAGAACTCATAAGCCGGAGCTTAGCGGATTCTGGCAGCAGACTTCTAAATCTGTACAGACCCCTCAGCCTACCAAGGGCACGCTGGATAGCATGAGTGACATGATCAGAAAAGGTGAGCTTACTGTCAAGCACAACTCCGAGAGTCTTGACTGACTCAGAGACAGACAGGCTCTCCCCACTGAGCCTTACTCTCACTCCTCTCTGACCAAGGGCCTGCACCAGATTGTGTGGGGCAAGATGAAGGACAATGCACTTACCTATATTGAGTTTAAGGCCATTGTTAACCGACCAAGTGTTGATGTTCACTAGGTCGGAATTTATTTTCTCAATAGCCTCATCAATGGAGCCAGGCTCGTATGACAAGCGCACAACTGACAATCATCTGCGTACAGGTGAGCTGCACAGCTTTGAACACAACTTGGGAAGTCAGACGTATATAAGTTGAACAATATAGGTCCAAGACAACTTCCTTGAGGAACACCTCGCCTTTTGACAAGTGAAGTTGACGTCTCACTTCCCATCTTTGTAACCTGACTTCTGTCTCCTAGGTATGATTTTACCCACTCGATTGAATTTTTGCCAAAGCCATAAAAATGCATCTTAGCGTACAAAAGTTCATGGTTAAGGGAACAAAATGCTTGTGAGTAGTCCAGTATCACTTAGTGAACTACACATCCCTTTATCTTTCGCATCAATTAAGTCACTGAACAGACTTACCAGGGCAGTGCATGTGCTATGATTTTTTCTAAATCCAGATTGTGTTTTTGGCAATATGTTTACTTCGTTCATATACTGTGCTATTTGACGTGTTACTATTTTTTTCCATAATCTTCGATATTGCTGGTAAAATCGAGATGGTCTCAGTTGTTGGACACTTTTAGGGGACGTTACTTTTGGCAATGGATGAACAACACTCATTTTCCATCTCTGCGGGAACACACCGCTCATCAATGATTTGTTAATAAGATGAGTAATTGCACCCAAAGCATACGGACTCACGGCCTTAATCATTTGGATGGATATTTCATCACTACCAACAGCTCTAGATTTTATTTCATTTAGTGCTTTTTTTACATCATCTTCAGTGACAGCAGAAAAGCTAAAATCATTCATCGATTCAATTCTCTTACTAGTTCTGAAGACATCGATTTCTTCAACTCTGGCTTCATTTCCATTCCCCATATTGACAAAATACTGATTGATGTCATCAAGCTTCAGTTTGGTGTGGAATGTTTTCATTTCTGTTTTTTCCATAACTATATTACACTGTTTCAAACAAGTCCAAAAATCTTTGGGATCCTTGTTAGTGGATAATTTCTCAGTGAAAAAAATCTCTCTTTGCTCTCCACACCATCCCATTCAATTCATTGCGTGTTCTTTTATACATCTCCCAATCTTTTACTGTCCCTGGTTTTCCAATATATCTTACGGAGTTTGTTTTTTTAGTTTAGTCTGCTTGTTTATGACATCGTTCCTCCACGGGGGCTTTCTTTTTTGAACGCTTTTTTGAACGCTTGATTGACTAAACGTTAATCTAGTGAGTGGTATCATCTAAACTGCCGAAGCCAAGGAAATTCAAGCAAGACCCTATAACAAGGAAAATTATAACCACAGTTTTTTGGGACCAGAAAGGCATGCTTTTGATAGACTTTCTGCCAAAAGGAATGACAGTAAATGCAGAGAGATACTGTGAAACGTTATTTAATCTTAGGTGCGCTATTCAAAACTAATGGCAAGGCCTGTTCTCTAGCTACATCATTCTGTTTCAAGATAATGCTCGACCTAACGTCAAAGTAAGAACACAGGCACAGTTAGACAAGTTTCATTGAGAATTACTGGATCGCCCTGACAGTACCATCAGACTTCATCTTTATTCAAAAGTCAAGAAATTTCATTTTAAAAGAAAGTCACTAATTGGTCTAACGATCAGGCAGCAAGAGTTCTTTGATGATGGGATCCAAAAGTTGGTGCTACTACTTGAAAGTTTAAATGCTCATGGTGACTGTGTAGAGAAGTGATTGAGAACACAACATCTAAAGCTACAAAGGTCCTTGGGGTCTGCAAAAGACTTTTTTGGATTTAAACGGGGTTTGAACCCCCAAAATATTTATTGAATATATGAAACCATTATAAAAGCAATGGTCACTTTAGTGTGGTGGCCGAAAGTAGAATAAAAAACAGTGCTAAGAGGCTACAGAGTCTTCAAAGGCTAGCTTACGTAAGCATCACAGGAGCGATGAGCTCCTGTCCAACCCTGGCACTTGAAGGGATCGTGAGATACACTCCTCTGGGGCAGGAGGTGATGAGTACAACTGCTCTAAGGGCAATGAAGCTTCAAGGAACAAAGGTAATAAATACTATCTCTTCAGAAGGTCACATGAAAATAACCCAGGAATTTCCAATGCTAACCAATGTGTCAGAAATAATGGTTAAGAAAATACTCCTTTCAAAAACCATATATAGTCTCTATTGAAGAAAGGGAGAAATGGATTTAAAGGAGGCCTACCCTACAAAAGGAGTTCAGAAGTTTTACACAGATGGTACACGCCTAGACTCTAGGGCAGGATTCGGAATATATGGATCAAGAGTTAACCTAGCAGTGCACCTGGGAAAATACACCACGTTCTTCGGCAGCGGAAGTTATGGCAGTAGAGTCAACCACCAAACGACTCATACAAATTAGGCAAAAAGGAGCAAAATTCCTAATACTTTCTGATAGCTAGGCTGCACTGAAGGCACTTGATTCCTGTTCGTTTGATTCGAAAGCAGTCTGGGAATGCAAGAATGCTCTGGTAAAACTGGTGAAGAAAAATAGAGTAATGCCCGGTTGGGTGCCGGCCATGAGGGCATTCATGGTAATGGAAAAGCATATACCTTCGCCAAAAAGGGACCAGAGCCTATTATGGTGGGACCAGAGCCGGGTTGCAGGATAGCTTTCTCCTACAGCAAAGCTCTAGTAAAAGATTTGGAAAAGAGGATAAGATATTGTAATTGAAGTAAGGCCTCAGGATTAAGATAATCAAAAATGTGTATCTCTCCTTATGCTAAAGAATGGCCAATTCTCCTAGATCAGAGTGAGGAGGATATAAGAATGATAATAGGGATGCTGACAGGGCATGGCTCTCTTAACAAGAACACCTCATGACGGAGGGCCTTAGCAAGACTGATGAATGCAGATTCTGCAGAGTAGAGGAGGAATCAACAGAGCATATTTTGCTAAACTGTCCTGCTGTATCTAAAATTCGGTAAAGATTCCTATGGGAATATCTCCTCAGCTCCAAGAACAGGAGCCCTCAAATCTAATCAGGTTCCGTAAAAGGATACAAATATAAGTAAGGGAGGCGCAAAAGTCCTTTTAGGACTAAGTGTGGGAACAATCGTCCCTTTCCCTCGGGGAAAAAATGTAGAGAAGTGAATAAATGTTCATAGTTTAGTTTATGATACAATTTAAGTTCAGACATAAAGTATCCCTTGATCTTTTACAAAATGGTTCTTATTTAAAAAATGACCTCTCGTATAATTCAAGGGTTTGAATGATCATTTCATTATTAAATTTGACACTAATATTAAATCAAAATTTTTAAGGTTAGATTGGTCATTAGATGACCAATTATCTCTTGAAATATTATAGATGACTTATGGAACACTAAATGGAGTACATAAAACTAAGAAGCCTACTAGAGTCAAAAAATTGTCTATTCCAGCTATTTCAATTCACTTCCAGTTTAACACGTTCGCTGCTAAAAATTAAGTAATTATATGTTGCTAGAGGCTAATTTTTTTTTATTAGTATTCACTTACCAATTTAGTTGTTGTGACACGGGTTGGTACAGAAAGGTCATCAAACACCAAAAGAGCCGAATTTCGCCATTTTGAAAACGTGCAGTAGATCTACCGCACACGCTCCTGGGGCCAGTCTCTCTTCGAAGCGCGCACCGTTTTCCTTATTGTTTTTGAAAAACAGACCACTAACGATTGTTTATAATAATACTGGGAACAAATCACTTAGTATAACTAAAAATATATTGATAAAAAACACTAAAAACTACTATTTACAACCCAACCATCCTCCCCAAGGTACGCTTCATTAGTCATGGAATTGGTCAAAACAATGTGGGACACACAACCCAGGCTGTCCATCACATTCTAAACACTGCCACATCACGTATTTCTTTCTGCCATTTGCATAGCAAACTCTGCACCTCTTTTGTTTACTTCTCTTTCCACAAGCCACTTTTTCTGTAATCCGTGAGGGTACATGGGGGACGTGGCGGCGCTTCAGAGGTCGAGGAGGCTCGGGAACGTCCGGGAGTAGCTTGTCAATAACCTCCAGACGGAAGTCGTACAATGGCATTTTGTTTTCTCCACTTGATGTGCGAACTTCGTTATAGAGATAGTGTGCATTCACTAACATCATCTGAATTACGTGGACAAAAATCTTTTTATACCACCGCAGTGTTTTCCTTTCGCAAGGATAATATGACATCATTTGGTCACTGCGGTCCACGCCTTTCATAAAATGGTTGTATTGAACAATTGGTAGTGGTTTTAGTCTCTCCAAACCACCTCGATTAATTGAATTCACCATGTCATTTTCAAATTCAGTGGATATGTAAGAGACAACGCGTTTGTCTTTCCATTTGGCGACAACAACACTTTCGGCGTAGCGGGCGATGGTTTCACCCTTTTTCAGGGTTGCCGATTTGACTTCAGGAGATACGTATTTTCTGTCCAGCCGAAGAGTTCCAGTGCAATATGTATTCCTACGGAGCAGGCTTGAGGCAAGAGTAAAACTATTATAATAATTATCCATAAATAAACTGTGGCCACAATTGAGTTTCCCTTGCATCAGCTTCAATACAACATTGGCTGCATGCCCCTTACCACCGTAATCATCTAAAACTCCGCAATACATAAAAAAACGAAGTATTAGGCCATGGGGGTCACACAAACTGTACAGTTTGATGCCGTACTTATGGCGTTTCCCTTTTATATATTGCCTAAAGTACAACCGTCCCCTCCATAAAACCATTCCCTCGTCAATGCACAACTTTTTTTGAGGATAATAAATTGAGTCCATTTTATTGTTGAAGTAGTCAATTAGAAACTGTACTTTAGAAGCTCTGTTGTTTGGGTTAGGGTACCTTTCAAAATTAATGCATCGCAAAATAAGCATGAATTTGTCCCTGGCCATGAATTTGGGGAAGCACGTTGAAAACAGCTTACAAGTTTTCCAATAGTCTTGTATTCGGGGTAATTGTAATATTCCCATGTGCAGCAATAGGCCAATAAAACATTTGAGATCCTCCACGGTAATGTCTTTCCATTTATGGATTCGTGAGCCTGGGGTTGTAGTAGGTCCACAGAATAACTCCAACGCGTATCTATTCGTAGTAGCCACAATGCCCTCCAAAAAAATCACATCCACCAGCAACAAGAAAAAATTGATTGGGGTAATCTCATTAGGCAAAGGGACTAAAAACTTTTCCTCTTTTGTAAACGGTACATCTTTCATACCTATAGTTTGAGGACTCCATTGTGGTGGTCTTACGTCATAGTCTGGGTCTTCGACCTCTGACTCATCAGTCTCGTATTGTTCATCGTCGAGGTCCGGAGCATAACCAGGGACACCAGGGTCGTCTTCATAATCAGAATCACTATTAGCCACAAACTGACGTCTATTCTGGATTCCACTAGTTCCAGGAGGCAAATCCATGTCTATTGTATTATAAGAATAACACTAAACACACAACAAAAACGGTAAAATTTGAAGTAGTCTAAAAACTAACCACAAAACGCTAACTGAGAACGGCGACCACAAAAACGCGGGAAAAGTATATCCCCACGAGCGGCAAAACGGACAACCATACACGACGAGTGCTGAGAGCACACTGACTGGGTTTCTAAACAATGGCGCTGTGCAGTAGATCTACGTCATGCGCGCCTGGCGCGAGGCAGCCGTGCAGTAGATCTACCGCAACCGCATTGAACGTGTTAATGCATTTACATTGCCATAGTTTTTGCTTTGTTGCCCCGATCAAGAAAATGTGTATGCCTAAAAAAACTACTTTGATCAAAAGGTGTTTTTTTTCCGACTTTTTAAATCTACTTCCATTGTAATCAACCTGTATAGGTGGTTGATTCTCTTGACTGCTTTGTTTTTTTTTTTTTTCAGAACATTATATATATATATATATATATATATATATATATATATATATATCTGTGTCAAATTTCATCTTTCTAGAACATTGGGAAGTTACAAAAATATAGTTCTTCCAGGAGTGTATGGATGATCTTCATAGAAACTCTCTACTTTGTCTGCTTAGAGCATAAGGCACATTGTGTCATATTTAACCTTTATAGGACATTGGTAAGTTCAGGAAAAACAAAAATATAGTTCTTCTAGAGGTTGAAACTCTATTAACCCTAATATATCATAAGATAGGGATTGCAATTTGAAAATTTAAAGTTACCCCTTCTACCCCCTCCCACTTTGAAAAGGGTAATGATTTTTTCTCCCTCAAAAAAATCCCAAAAAGTAACTTAATAAATATGGTAAGGTTGTACATTGATATTTCAATCTGTTTGGAATATATCCAGGCGTATCATGACTTAATTTACACCCTTAGATGTAAACTACACCCTATAACTTTTGCTAGGATCGCCGTAGAGATGTTTTGTTCATGTCATTGTGTTTCTGTTGAATTATCTTTCAAACAACATGTCAAAAGATAGGGGTTGCAGTTTGAACATTTAAAGTAACCCCACTTAAAAAAGGGGAGAAATATTTTTATCCTTCAAAAAGTCCAAAAAAAGTGTTTTAGTAGGTACGGTGAAGATTGTACATTGATATCTCAATCCGTTTGGAATACATCCAGGTGAAGCAGGACTTAATTTACCCCTGTATATTAAATACAAAGAACATGTTCAAGATTCAAATAGTAGTAAAATTTATAAAACTTAAGAACTTCTTGAATATTGTATTTCTCATTTGTTGGTGCTGCTAAAAGGCTGGACATACCAAAAGATGTTATACTTACTTACTTGATACATGATGTCTTTGTTTTTGTCTTTGACTGGTAAAACCAGATAGACTGTGTCAGATTTTCTTGTAAACTTTTCTGCAATTTTTTCAAGTATCTAAAACTACGTTTACTATTTTAATTAAGTCAGTGGTGACAGGACAAGAACAGTGGCTCATCTTCAAGTTCCTTGAGGACATAGATAGGCCTACTTGTGAGTCTGGACCATATGGCTTCCCTGAACTTAGTAGTGTTCATGTTACTGGTGGTTTCCAGTAGGATGTTGTATAGTCTGACCGCTAGTATTGGAAAACTGTGCAAATGCTAGACTTATGTTCATATGCAGCGATGAAAGAAGTAGAGAACAGTTAAATACCAGTAAGACATGCACTTGAGATGGCATTCATATTTCACCGATAACACTTTCTGTAAAGTTGTAATCCCAATTCTGGCTAATGTGATAAACCAATAATTTTATCATGGACACTTTCCTAGTAAACTTATCTTCAAAAGTGATTCCCATGTTTAAAAAAGAACTACCTAGTATTTTAGAAGTCTGATGAACCAAGCTTAGCGGAAACGGGACTACCTGGGATATTCAAAAACTCAGATAATATGGAGATTGTAATACAATATCCTAATCTACAGAAAAATTAAATATTGAGCAATAAAAATAGTTTATTTATACAATAAATTACATAACTTCGGTTAACCCAGTGGCTTGAATAATCAGACTTCCTACTAAAAGATCTCTGTCATAAAAACATTTTATTAATGAGTAAAATTTCTTAAGTTTTAGGAAAAGTTATACTTAAATTGTAGATACACAAAATATTTAGAATTGGATTATGTTGTTGGTTTAATATTATTATAGATAGGTGATTTTAAATAATTTATTTGTCACCCTCCATTCGCGTATGTTACAAAAATAAAACACTACTACAATCTAACCTCTTCTTCAGGTGTCATAGAGACGTTTAAGGCATTAAGTTTAGTGTACACAAAAATGAAAGACAATTCAATATGTGGTGATGAGCTAACTTAAGTTGGCAATAGAACGTTGGGTGTCAAAACACGCTAAACACGACCTGAGGGTCCAGAGTGGTTAATAGAAGTACCAATTGTGTCACTGGTCCAGAATGGTTAGTACACATACTAACTGTGTCAATGTACAGAGTGGTTAGTAGAAGTACCAACTGTGTCACTGTACAGAGTGGTTAGTAGAAGTACCAACTGTGTCACTGTACAGAACAGCCATACACCAACCTCAGTGTCTCACCTTCTCTGGTGGTGATGGTCCACCTTCTTTTGATATATATTTTTAATTTATAGTTTCTCCAGTTTAATCATAATTATAATACAAGAAATTGAACTAACTTTGGATTGCCCTTATATCATTTAAACTTATTTAAACAATTTCCCCAATATGTATGAAAATGTATGACATTCTACCTAATTACTGTATAGAAATTTCCGATGAGCTATTTAAATTAAAAAGTAAAATTAAATAGAAAAAGCGTATCATTTATTTTTTGAATAGTTTGAAAAATCCTTTATTTAAGAGACCATGCTGCCAACCACACATCTTAGGCTCTGATTTTAATATGGGTTTAAAATTTAAAACTGTTTCATAAATTGAGTTTCCTATAAGAAAATCTATATTGAAGATAAACTATAAATTATTATTATTAACAGATAATTGTATTTTTAACAACTCATTAGCATTGAGATATTTACATCTAAGTTTCTAAAGTAAAACATTTATAGATTTGAGATGAGTTTCTACTTTTAAAGCAGTTTTACAATTTAGGTCCATGTTAAAAGCGGCGCCTAAAATGTGCGGCCGGATGGTAACTGAATAGCATTCCCTCTTAATATCAATAAATATATCATGATACTATTTGTGTCACAGGCTTCAGTGAAATGATTGTCAACTGATTTATAAATTTTGCTTTAAATATGATACACATTTATGTGAAAATATTTAATTCTTTTGATATATTATACAAAATTTGTAATGTAAACTATTGATTGACTATTTATTATATTGAGAAAATTATATTAGGGTTGAAGATACTTATTTATATTTAAGTTTTTACTTGTTTTTGTTAAAAATTACAAGTAAATGGCAGTTGGTAATGCCATTTGTATCTGTTCTGTATTGCATTATTCTTTTATGAGGGTCTACATATTGCATGTAAGAAGAATTATTCTATTCTAAAATAAAAATAGACATTAGTTGAAATTAAATTTGGGTCTGTATCTTTTTAAATATAAATTGTTACTGGTGTAGATAAAGTCCATTGCTGTCTGTTCATAAGGGAGAGAGCCTAGAGTGCACTGTGTAAAAAATGCAAAAACAATAAAGAGGAAATACATTTTTTTACATTATATAGTGTTTGTAAACATTATAATTAATAAATCATTGTATTTTTAAACTCCACAAAAATTAAATGTTTGTAAGTATTGTCAGGATTTGTGTTACTCTCCTTTTTCTGTTATTACAGTTTAATCAGAGGTAAAAGGTTGGCAAATAAAATTTTCATTTCAAACTATTTTCTGTGTAATATTTCATCAACATCAATTGGACTATTTTAATTCCTCAATGTGCTTTGAGGTCCAAATATTGTACATCACAAGCCCATTATGTAGTTCTATCTTGTGGCCAATTCTTGAATTATTATTTCAACTAAATAACCACTAAAGGACATTGTACACATAAAAAGAAACACACATCCTTAGTGGTGTTGGTCTAGTTATTTTATTGTACTGAGTATTCAACAAGCTTCTATCAGCTAATTACATTACGGTGGTGTGAGTAAACAAAGTGGTGAAACTTGTTTAGTGGAACATATTCGTCGGTCTTTTACGTTAGTGAAATTGAATTATTATAGAAAAGTGTTTAAGATTGTGATATGTTATTTGAAAAATTGACAGCTCTGTACTGCAAAATTCACAGCTACATGAGCAATGCTTCTTTGTTGTCTGACGTTAAACATAACATTTATATAACAAATATTATTATAGATTTATTGTAAGTTACATTGTTAGTATTTTAGTGAAAACAACCGTAAGGATCTAATCCAAATTAGCTAAGATATTGAGTCGTTACTAAACCCGCTGTGGTTTTGTACTAGCCTTGTTACAAAAAATCGTGCCGTATGTCACCGTGCACACTGAAACAACCACGTCAAAGGGTTAACAACCATGTCTTGTGTCATGTTTAGAAGTAGAGTTCTCCCATAATTGATGTACTTACTACAATAGTGTTCAGAAAATTACTTTCTATTTAACGTTAAAATTTTTTTTAATGAAAAATATTATCCATTAGGTTAGTTGGTTGAAACGTTTAGTCTAAAATAAATAACAATTGAGTACAATTGTAATTTTAAATAATACCAAAAATTTACATCAATTATTGTTTTTATTTCAATAAGTGTGTGTTATAGAAATAAGTTAGTTGATTGTTATATTGTGATTATCCCAAAATATACATTCTTATTTACATGCTGAAATTCAACAAATTAATTACGAGATAAGTGTCTTGGTTTGGTTATGAGTTAATGAAAATAAAATACCCTATTGTAAGTTTTATATGAAATTAAATATCTTAGTACTATTAATTTTTGTGTGAACCATTATTCTTATTTTTCTTTGAAACCATTTGAAAACATCTCATTTTTGTATTCTGAAGACAAAAGTAAGGCTTTGTATTCCTATAAACATGTGGGACAAAAAATCACCTCTCAGAGCTAATGATGTCCAGTTAACCCACGAAATCATTCTGTCCATTAGTTTTCTTCTAAGAAATCACATATTGATTAAAACTTAATTTTAATTTCATTTTTACTTAGTGTACAATTTTTATATGAAAACGGAATTTAAAATAAATTTTCCTTTTAAGAGTTAACAACCCCTAAAATAGTCCTAAAAGGAGTACTTTTTATGACAAAATCAAATTTTGCACATAAACATATCTTGTCTATTGTATAAAACATCTTTTGTTGATTAGTGATGTAATGAATAGCATAAATTTTTACGTTAACTGGGAATCTGTAGCGAAAAGAAAGCATTAGCAGAGTCGTGCTAATAGAGAGAAATAGTTAACACCAAATCATGTTCCCTTGAAATTTTGTTTAGAAACATCTTGTACGTGATGAAACTGTGAGAATTTATTATATATTCTACACTGTACAGAGTCTTACTAGCCGAGGAATTATGGGGGATGAATCATGCACTAAGTCTGATGCACTTTGACTTCAGATTATTTTTGGGGGCACCTAATAAACGAAAAAATTGAGATCACTGTATTCCTAGCAAGTGCATAAGATAGGAGGGTGGGAAGTTGTGCGTGGTAGCCATGTGCTTAATCACACGTAGAGCTAAAGCATTGTATTTTTAAAACATAACCTAAGACTTTGTAGAAATGGGCCTTACACATAATGTCGTATTTTTTAACACAGCCAGAAAAATTTTAGTATTAGCTAAATTTTGATAATCAAGAGTAAGTTTATAATGTAAAAATAGATTTTCAATTTAAACTAATTAATGGGATAGTACGATTGTAACTAAACATTTTACTAAAAAAAACTTGTGTGTCTTGGCAAATGTTGATGTGATAAATGGTTTGGACTAATTAATTTTATGCACATCTATGCCCTGTACATAAATAGTTAGTAGATGTAATACTGAATCCCTAAATATAATTGGATAGTTCCAAATGTTATGAAGTGTTTCATGTTTTGGTGTTGGCAGGTTTGGTAATGTGAAATTTTAAATTAATTTAACAATTTAGAAGTATAATAACAGGTAGACTGATATATTTCGATATTGTATGTAAGTGTTCTCACCGCACTGCTGCATCTACAATGTGCTTTTGCAAAAACTCTAAGAAAGGAAAAACATTATGACCATAAAATTATGATTGATGTATGTTTACCATAGCATAAACTTATCTAACGATGGCTCAATTAAGAACTAAAGTACTGCACTGACTAACTTAATGAATCAAGAAGTTTTTATTGTCTTTAAACACAAACTGTGTAATTGATAAATTCATAGTCTTATAATTATTTTGTTCTTATTTACTAACAAATTACAATTATATATTGTTTAACATACAATATAATCACAAGCTAACAATAAAATGATATTAAAAAATAACAATTAACTAATTAAAATATATTATAAACTTTGTTCTACAGTCTGTGTATGTCTTTGTCCGTTTTCTTGTAGGAAGGGTATTTAAACATTCCTTAACATCGATCAAGAAGCAATAAATATGCAGGTTTGGACAAGTCATTATTTTAAATTCTTTGAAAATGGATAAACTGACTCTCTATAAGAAACATTCTTGATTGCTCTTAAAGCCTTTTTTGCCATGTGAAATGTGATTACACTGTTGTAACTTACGTTTTATTCTCAAATTAGATGTAGAAGTGTGTGGTGGCGTTGAAGCAACCGAAGACCGCATAGATGGCCAGGGACATTTCCGATCTATAATTTCACGACCTGAGATCACGTTGGCCGATCTGGCATGTGATCTGAAATGCATGGGAAAGTACTGATAGGAAATGTCCCTGGCCATCAACATGGGCTTGGGTGAGTGTCACCCTGCGCTTCTGGCGGAAAAAAACATCTCTCTAGATAGTACACAAATTGAAGTTCAGATCACGTGAGTGCTCGTAATGATTATTTCTATAAAGGATATTATTGTACATATAATGCTTTAAATATCAATACTGTAGCCGTATCCTTTACAGAGATAAAAGCGATTATGTGAAAGGCTGTCATGTGCAGTACCTCCCCCCCCCCCCCCCACCAGCAACAATCAAAAGTCAAACTGCATTAGACTATTAATGCACGCTTAACCCCCTCCCTCCTCATAGTGCCAGGGCTATAGACAAATCAAAATTTGAATTTATAGTATTTAAAAAAATAATTCTCTCAAAATTGTTAAGTCGTAGTAATTTTTGCTTTAAATTACAGGATCCTGATGACTTAGCCCGGCAGGGTGATGAATTGACTGCTATGAGTGAAATATTCACCAAAGAAGAGTTCAGTACTAATTCAACAGATGCTGGGGTTTATGCAATCTTTGAAGCACATGTTCCACTACCAAGTAAATTTTTGCTTCTGTTGTCCAAAGACACAGCCCAGACAGACTTTGCTGTCAGTCACTTACCTCCGCTTCGCCTCATAGCCTCGCTTCCTCAGAGTTATCCTTCTCAGAGTTCTCCTGATTTTGTTCTATCCTGTTGTTGGCTTCCTAAACATAAACTCGATAAACTCGTGGTGCAACTTCAAAGCCTTTGGGAAGAAAACCAGTGTGAAATTTTATTTATTTGGTGTTCATTTCTTAAAGATCAGTCACTCGACTTGTTAGGAATAGTCAGTAGTTATGACTTAAGTGACAAGTGCTTGTTAGATGTCGGATTATCTGAGGTAAAATGTGATCAAAATCCAACAAGATCCAGGGGAAACAGCAGCACAACTTCAAAAAGTGACCGCCAAACGTTTAGGTACAATACTGTTAGTGGCTCTTCAAACAAAGAATCCAACAACAATAAATACGATTACAAAAAAATCACTAGGCACAATCCTAATAGAAAGTTGGGGGATGAAAATGATTTCTTGAGGATCAGAGCGAAAGAAACACTTATCAGACAAGGTCGAGACAAGATTTTGTCTTATCATAGAGAAAGTCTCAAAGATTTGTATTTTTATCTAATAGAATACAATGCTACTAAAACAAAAGAAGAATTTAAAAAGGCATTGCAGGAGTGTAATGTTTGTTTCTCAGGTGTCCCCGGAGAACTGTGTAAACAGCTGTCATGTAGTCATGTCACATGTGTAGACTGCCTGAAACGGATGTGCGAAGTACACATTAAACACGGAACTATGGAATCGATCGTTTGTTCTCAGGAGAATTGCGGTCTTGAAATTCCGGCCAACTTGATTAAAGAGTTGGTTTCTAAAGAGTTGTATGATCAGTTTGACAGACTGATGCTAAATAGGACATTGGATAAAATCAGTAACATGACCTACTGCCCTCTGCTGCACTGCCAGTACCCCATAGCGACGGAAGGTGATGAGGCGTTGGCGGTTTGTCCGAGTTGCAATCACGCTTTTTGCATTTTCTGCAAAAGAGCTTATCACGGTATTGAAGGTTGCAGGATGAAAAGTGAAGAGAAACAACAGTTGATCAAGGCTTACCAAAATGCTGACCACGAAAGAAGACTAGAACTGGAAAAGAGGTACGGGAAAAGGCAACTGGTCGAGTTAGTAAACACGGCACAGACCGAGGAATGGATGTCGGAGAACAGTAAGAAGTGCCCTTGTTGCAATGTGAACATAGAAAAGAACGACGGCTGTAATAAAATGATTTGTAGGAAATGTAATGCAAACTTCTGCTGGATGTGTTTAAAGAGACTGTCCTCACTAAACCCTTATTTACATTATCAGGACCCCAAGTCAAGATGTTTTAAACTGTTGTTTGAAGGAACATTCACCGAAGAAGCTGTTCATGAAGAGGATTTTTTTGATGATGAGGAAGAAGAAATCATTTAATAATCATTACGAGTACGGATTTTGAGTACCAAGTTACATTAATTCCATGTAACATCTTATTTTTGGCCTAAGTGTAATAATACTCATTATTAGTAATTAGGAATGGAATCACTGTATGATATAAAATGCAATTAGTCCATTGTAGAGAAATAATAAGTTTACATTTATATAGTTACTGTACTGTATGAAATTTTGGTTTCAGTTTAAAATGTTTTATGCAAAAATTGTACAATAATTTCTGACCTAAAAATAAATTCATCTGTGTATTTCATAGTGTGCATTTTCCTATATTTTATTGTTGTTTTCGTTTTACTTATGTTTTGGTATATTTTTTTGTCTTCCAAAATATTAAATCGGTACTATATAAGCTTTCTATTTGAAGTGTAATAAATTGATTACATAATATATTTTTCTAGTTAAAAACTGTGATGAAATGTTTGTTTGACTAAAAAATCATTCTTATTTCACAAAAATTAGAATAAGCACTGTGAAGTTTGTAAGAAGCTTTAGAAGCTTTAACTAGTGAAATATATTTAAATTTTTAGTTATATTGTGGTTGGTTGTAATAATATGTAATAAGGTGGTACAATAAAAAAGTCCACATTTCAAACTTAAATTTGATTAATATCCTTTGAAACGTTGTGTTGAAACAAAGTAAAACTATTTTTCAATTTTCACTAATTTTGTATTTCTAAAAACAATTGTCAAATTTTATTTCCCCTTTTCAAAATTGTAAACTTAAATGTCTAAGTATATAATTAAAGGACATACACATGAAAATTATGTGAAGTTGATATTGTTAAAACAGTCTAATCTTTCTAATAACCTAACATTTTAATTGTCTTATTGTAAATTCTTTTTTTTTAAATTGTAGTAGAGTGGTGTTCCAAGAATTTTCATAATACTTGTATGTGTCTGGTGCAGTGACACACGTGTTCATTATATGCGGTTCTCAGAAATATGATGTTTCATGACTTTTAATGTATTAAATTACAGGTAGAATTTCTTTTATAAGCCATGGTATAAAACATATCGTTTGTATCTTATTCTGGAATAAAATTATTGAAATAAGTTCCCAAAATAAAACAGTGTAAAAATCAGTATTCCAAAAAGTTATTTTCTGTGAAGATTGACAATAAGTTGATGTGAATGAAGAATATTTTTCCCTCTTAGTTCTTGAGAACTATAAAAAGTTTTGTAAACAATATATTCAAAAATATATGTGACAAGTTTTTGTAAAAGTATAGTATACAGGTTGCAATTTTGTGTCCCTATAAAATTATACTATTGGTTTTTAAGCAGTATTCTTTGTTAATTGAAATTGAAGTTAAGTTTCTTTACTTTTTTAGTTCATATATCTACACTGTAAATTGTAATTTTGATCATAAATACCCAGTGTAAAACAGAGTTGCTTCTGGTGTGAAGTGATAAAAAGAGTTATTTTGAAAGATCACATAAATATTAAATATAGTTTATTAATTTTAAATCAGGTACTCTAATAGACTGTATTTTTTGGTTTAAGAAATATGTAAATGAAATAAATTATCTGTCAGTATGTAACATTTTCTTATTGAAAAACTAGTGATTAGGGTTGTTTTTCAATTTATAAATCTGTGTCGAAATCATGTTTTATTTTATTATGGTAAAGCTTATGTTTATTTGTAATAATTTTATTTTCCTAGCAATTTTATTTGTTGTATAATACTGTTGATTTGTAGATAAATGTTCAAAAATGTAATAAACATTGTTCCACAATAATTAATCATCTCTGCAGCGATTTTTATGAGCATCACAGAAAATACCTCAAAAGTTGTATAATAATTATTTAATAATAATGTGCGTCTCATATAAAACGCTGCAGTATTGTTAACTTATTATTTTCTTGATTAAATATATGAAAACAACAATACATATAGTCTTTATTTATGATCTATTACTTTATTTACACATTGATAACGTATTTTTATTTTGAATAAATACATGAAAATAACGAAATAGTCTTTATGATCAAGGTTCAAAATAATTAAACCATTATGCACTTTATTTTGTTTGAAATTGTTCTGATACTGATTTCAGTTTAAATCAAAAAATTGTTTGAATTTGATATTTATTTTGTTATTTTAAAATAGGTTATCTTCGTGTTAGGTCAATATCAATGTTGTATTCTTACTTTGAAAAAATAATTTGGCGGCATAAAAGTATGTTAACCACAATAGTGATAAGTGTCTGGCAGTCTGCGTGAAGAATTGAAGAATTTAATTGTTTCTTCAACCAAAACAAACTTATAGCTTTAATTGATTTGGCTTTATTGTGCTCTGTATATAATTCATGTAAACTATCACGAAGAAGGTTAAATGGAATAAATAATTATGGATGTCATTGAGGAGCTAAAATGTGTAAAACATTTTTGATAGTCCAGAAGCTCCATCAGTAATTTATGTAAATTACTACTAAGAAGGTTAAATGGCAATAAATAATAATGGATGTCATTGAGGAGCTAAAATTTGTGTGCTAAAAACATTTTTGATAGTCCAGAAGCTCCATCAGTAATTTTATGTAAATTACACTAAGAAGGTTTAAATGGCATAAATAATAATGGATGTCATTGAGGAGCTAAAATGTGTAAAACATATTTTGATAGTGCAGAAGCTCCATCAGTAATTTATGTAAATTACCACTAAGAAGGTTAAATGGCATAAATAATAATGGATGTCATTGAGGAGCTAAAAATGTGTAAAACATTTTTTGATAGTGGCAGAAGCTCCATCAGTAATTTATGTAAATTACTAACCTAAGAAGGTTAAATGGCATAAATAATTATGGATGTCATTGAGGGTTTAGGAGCTAAAATGTGTAAAAAACATTTTTGTATATTGCAGAAGCTCCATCAGTAATTTATGTAAATTAACCACTAAGAAGGTTAAATGGCATAAATAATTAATGGATGTCATTGAGGAGCCTAAAATGTGTAAAACATTTTTGATAGTGCAGAAGCTCCATCAGTAATTTATGTAAATTACCACTAAGAAGGTTAAATGGCATAAAATAATAATGGATGTCATTGAGGAGCCTAAAATGTGTAAAACATTTTTTGATAGTCCAGAAGCTCCATCAGTAATTTATGTAAATTACCATTCTAAGAAGGTTAAATGGCATAAATAATAATGGATGTCATTGAGAGGAGCTAAAATGTGTAAAACATTTTTGATAGTGCAGAAGCTCCATCAGTAATTTATAAGTAAAAGAAAAAATTACTACTTAAGAAGGTTCAATGGCATAAATAATAATGGATGTCATTGAGGAGCTTAAAATTGTGTAAAACAATTTTTTGATAGTCCAGAAGCTCCATCAGTAATTTATGTAAATTACCACTAAAAAGGTTTAAATGGCATAAATAATAATGGATGTCATTGAGGAGCTAAAATGTGTAAAACATTTTTGATAGTGCAGAAGCTCCATCAGTAATTTATGTAAATTACTACTAAGAAGGTTAAATGGCATAAATAATAATGGATGTCATTGAGGAGCTAAAATGTGTAAAACATTTTTGATAGTGGCAGAAGCTCCATCAGTTAATTTATGTAAATTACTACTAAGAAGGGTTAAATGGCATAAATAATATGGGGGGGATGTCATTGAGGAGCTAAAAAATGTGTAAAACATTTTTGATAGTGCAGAAGCTCCAACAGTAATTTATGTAAATTACTACTATAGAAGGTTAAATGGCATAAATACTAATAATGGATGTCATTGAGGAGCTAAAATGTGTAAAACATTTTTGATAGTGCAGAAGCACCATCAGTAATTTATGTAAATTACCACTAAGAAGGTTAAATGGCATAAATAATAATGGGATGTACATTGAGGAGCTAAAATGTGTAAAACATTTTTGATAGTGCAGAAGCTCCATCAGTAATTTATGTAAATTACCACTAAGAAGGTTAAAGTAGAGGCATAAATAATAATGGATGTCAATTGAGGAGCTAAAATGTTGTAAAACATTTTTGATAGAGCAGAAGCTCCATCAGTAATTTATGTAAATTACCACTAAGAAGGTTAAATGGCATAAATAATAATGGATGTCATTGAGGATCTAAAATGTGTAAAACATTTTTGATAGTGCAGAAGCTCCATCAGTAATTTATGTAAATTACCACTAAGAAGGTAAATGGCAATAAATAATTTAATGGATGTCATTGAGGAGCTAAAATGTGTAAAACATTTTTGATAGTGCAGAGGGGGGAGCTCCATCAGTAATTTAAAAAAAAAATGGAGTAAATTACCACTAAGAAGGTTAAATGGCATAAATAATAATGGATGTCATTGAGGAGCTAAAATGTGTAAAACATTTTTGATAGTGCAGAAGCCTCCATCAGTAATTTTATGTAAATTACCAACTAGAAAGGATGTAAATGGCATAAATAATAATGGATGTCATTGAGGAGCTAAAATGTGGTAAAACATTTTTTGAATAGTCCAGAAGCTCCATCCATTAATTTATGTAAATTACCACTAAGAAGGTGTAAATGGCATAAATAATAATGGATGTCATTGAGGAGCTAAAATGTGTAAAACATTTTTGATAGTGCAGAAGCTCCATCAGTAATTTATGTAAATTACCACTAAGAAGGTTAAATGGCATAAATAATAATGGATGTCATTGAGGAGCTAAAATGTGTAAAACATTTTTGATAGTGCAGAAGTTTCCCATCAGTAATTTATGTAAAATTACCACTAAAGAAGGTTAAATGGCATAAATAATAATGGATGTCATTGAGGAGGCTAAAATGTGTAAAACATTTTTGATAGTGCACGAAGCTCCATCAGTAATTTATGTAAAATTACCACTAAGAAGGTTAAATGGCCACTAAATACTAATGGATGTCATGAGGAGCTAAAATGTGTAAAACATTTTTGATAGTGCAGTAAGCTCCATCAGTAATTTATGTAAATTACTACTAAGGAAGGTTAAATGGCATAAATAATAATTGGATGTCAGTTGAGAGGAGCTAAAATGTGTAAAAAAATAAAAAATACATTTGTTGATAGTGCAGAAGCTCCATCAGTTAATTTATGTAAAATTACTACTAAGCAAGGTTAAATGGCATAAATAATAATGGATGTCATTGAGGGGGAGCTAAAAATGTGTAAAACATTTTTGATAGTGCAGAAGCTCCATCAGTAATTTATGTAAATTACTACTAAGAAGGTTAAATGGCATAAATAATAATGGATGTCATTGAGGAGCTAAAATGTGTAAAACATTTTTGATAGTGCAGAAGTTCCGTCAGATGGTGGCTGTGTCGAAAGTTTCTCCAGCCAGCCAGAATTATGCTTTAGTAATAAATATGATTTTATATTGATGTGAAGAAAATTATCACCTTACAACATATAGAAATTTTACTGTCCAGTGCATATAATGATGATTTGTTACAACTCGTGCATAGATTTAAATGGAATACTGGGTATTAGTTTTATATGTACGAGGTGTGTCCAAAAAGTATCCGACCTTGACGTCTGGCATGAACTGACGTTACTCTGCGGCAACGGCAATCTGGTCCCCTTCAAAGTACTCCTCTCCACAATCCACTACCTTATTCCAACGCTCCTCCCACTTCCGGAAACACTCCTTAAATTCATTTTGCGGAATGGCTAACAGGTCCTTCGTCAAATTTTGTTTTATTTGTTCAACATCGTCAAATCTTTTTCCTTTCAAAGGAATTTTTAATTTCGGAAATAGCCAGAAGTCACAAAGAGCTATGTCAGGACTGTAGGGAGGCTGTCGTAATTGGTTGATGTCGTGTTTGACCAAAAAACGCTGAATAAGATTTCCTTAGGACCTGAAGATAATATTCCATATTCACTGTCTGGCCTCTTGGAGCATATTCGTGATGAACAACGCCGTCCTGAAAAAAAAAAACTGTCAGCATTGTCTTGACATTGCTTTGACTTTGTCTTGCTTTTTTCGGCTGTTGCTCTTCGCGAGTTTTCCACTGTGAAGATTAAGCCTTTGTTTCAGGGTCGTAGCCATATGTAAGCGTGTAAAATGTTACAAACTGGCGATTTTGGTATTCCTAAATCTTCTTCCAGCTCTCAGACAGTCAATTTCCATTAATTACTGCACGAACACGTTCAACATTTTCAGCGTTTCTGGCCGTTGAAGACCTGCCAGATCGGTCATCACTCTCCACTGATATGCAGCCATTTTTAAACCGCCTAAACCACTCTTTTATTTGTGTATCGCCCATAGACACGTCACCGTAAACTTTCCGTATCATAGTAATCGTCTCTGATGCTGAATGGCCAAGTTTTTGGCAAAATTTAATGCAAATGCGCTGCTCAACACGTTCAGTCATATTGAAATGTGATGCGCACATGGCAGTACTGTACGGAACAGATCGCTGAGACTCACTGAGTGACCGGATCGTATTCAATGCCTAATATGGGAAGGAGTAGGCTCGCCCCTCCCCTCCAATAACCGGTTCGAGCCGGTCCGTTACGCCGCGGCCGCCTACTGGTCGGCGGTCGGATACTTTTTGGACAGACCTCGTAATTCACCAGTGTTTACACTGTTGCTGCTTTTGTACATCCAAGAAATTATTAATTTGAATTTCTTAAGAAAGTATGTTGGTAAAGCTTCTGTTACACTTTTTTTAACATATCAAGAAAATAAAATCTGTATCTAAAGTTTACATTGTATTTGAGTCTACCTCCTCACAGTTGAGTGTGATAATGTGTTATAAGCAGGAAAATTTCAACTCTTTTCGTACTCGTTTAGCCACGTCTGATCTGATGTACAAGGTGTGTTTATAAAGTAACAGGTTTGAAGAGTCCAATTCTCCATTTTTTTTATTGTGTTTGTACTCATGCTCCTGAATTATAATAACATTTTCAGCTGTATTTATTGCTCACTAAGGTTAGACGTGTTTTATGAATTCATTAATTTTTGTTTGTTTGAAAAATGGATCAAAGAATTTGGATCAAATTTTGCGTGAAAATGAAATAAAAAGTAACAAAGTGAGGACAATGTTAAGAAAGGTGTATGGTCAGACTGCTATATAATTAAAACAAGGTTTATACAACTGTATAAATGTTTCAAAGACGGCTGTGAAGACATTGAAGATGACAACGAATCATCCCGTTGAAGGCATTCTGGATCGTTGAAACAAAAAAAAGGCTCGACAATTTAGTGGACATGAAGATTATGCTCAATGTGTTCTTCAATTTTAATGGCATAGTGCATCATGAATTTTTACCACAAGGTCAATAAGGAGTACTATCTGCAAGTTTAACGCAGTTTGCACGAAGCAATTCTAATAATTCATGGTTTTTGCACCATGACAATGCACCTGCTCACACTTCATTGCTTGTTCATGATTTTTTGGCCAAA